>NC_080671.1:417077286-417167436 GCF_030247195.1 Topomyia yanbarensis
GTTAAATTTTTGGTTTTTAAGGGTAGTCCAAATTAGAGCTGTAGAGCGGGATACTCGGAAGGGTTCCCTGTCAGAATCACTCATTATAAGACGAGACGGGAAATGTCAACCACTCTAACACTGCTTGCCGCAGGCCGTGATTCTGATTGTGATATTGAGTGCACAGTTCAGATGGGGGGAGTGGTAGATTTTATGATCGCGTGGGACCGAGCGTTTATAAGTTCGTGCTTGAGACTGCGATAATAATTTTATTAGAGCTAAAAAGTTCACTTAATCATCAAAGCGTTTTCATGTTTGCGAGATCGCGGCCGAAAAGGTGCGTGAATGATCGCGTGGGTTTGAGCGTTTGTATATTTTTTTTTTTCATATACTATAACGATAGAAAGATGAACGACCACTTTGTTTTCAGTATGGCGTTTGGTCACGGGTTTCTTACAATAATATTTTACTGCGTCTATCATCTACGTTTCGAAGGACTATGCCTTCATCTTCAGGGCAAACAACACTAACAATATTATCTTTGACAAGTTGGTTTGAACACTTAAACGGAAAAAGCAACGCACTGATCAACAACAGACGGTCCCCTTACACATCACTAGCAGACTGCGCAATACTACAACGAATAAAACGATATTGGATGTGTTCGAATAATACGATTTCTCAAAAAGCAAGTGTTAAGTAAATATATTTTCACTAATTTCTCTGTAATAGCCTATCCCGTATATATGTTATTGAACCCTTTCCATGCCTGGTTCATCCGGTCTAATCCGGCCGAAATGTCTCTCATTTGTCTATATAGCTGTCCCCTATCCTTCCGGTTGGTAGAAAGATCTGCGGGCATTAAAAAACCGCTTGCCTCCATCGTACAGTTCATTATGATAGCGAGAATTTCGGGTTGCGTAAGAAGGTCCATTCCAGCTAGTTCGGGAGCAAGTTCCTGTGGTTTTAAAGTTAGAAAACGAATCCGGTAGATAGCATCATCGATAGTCGATACCTTCGGTTGAACTTTCGCAACCGCTGTTTGTTCTTTGTTTTCATCGTTCGAAATTTGATTTTGATTTACTGAAGGTGGTGTTTCTGGGGGTGTAGCTGGATTTTGTTCTCTATTCACGTGATCGACTCGTGACAATCCCTGCTTGGCGGCGTACTTCTTGAGAGCTTTGAAAAGATCCAACTCGGTAGTAATGTTAAGCATCTCCTGATCCAATATCATTATGACTGTGCTGAGATCGAGCTCCAGAAAGCTAGGATCCTGTATCACCTGTGTAGTGTGGTTGATAATAATAGTCTTGGCGGACTGCAACAGAGCAGATTCGTCGTAGAATTTTGCGAATTCATACACGAGGCAAGCGTTAGTCGGCTTGATGTTCGATTTTATATATGTGGTGCACTGGTCGGTCACTTGCGGAAGCAAATATTTCTTTGCAGCATAATAAATCTTGAACGCATCATCCATCGAATCCAGACATATCTTGTCCGTATAAATGTAGCTGTAAAGGAGTAAGGTAAGTATAGCGCCAATATATAACAAGCGATAGCTACAGCTCGCCCCGAGTTTGGGTAGTTTGTTCTATCTTTAAGCGAAGACAGTATGTCAAGAAAACTGGCAACCCTGTCAAAAATATGGGGACAGCAACAGAAACACTTCTTTCAGCTAAAGGTAGTACTTTCTATAGTGATACACACACATAGCTCCTCTTCCACTAGGATCTACCTACTTTCGTGTCGTAGAGGCGCTGTAATCTCTGTCGCGTCTCCTTTGTATGGAGGAAGAGCAGGAATGTCAGTCTTCCTGATATGTAGTCTTCACTTTAAGAAAAGGACTTTCTATCACGGACATCAAGAAAACAACCCACTACTTACAGCAGTATCTTTCTAAACACCTCAGCTTCTATGTCCACAATGCGAATGGATACGTCATTCTGCTCTGTAAGAGTACCAAAGAACATTGTTTCAAACACCGGCGAGGCCAGGGAGAGCACCAGCTTGTGTGCGGTAATCGTTTTCGGGCTGGGTTCCTGCCCAACCAGAAACTGGCAGTCAGTCCATTTTCCTGTCTCGTACAGATACAACATGCGTGATTTTACCTTCTTTCTATAGTCAGTGAGGTCCGCTTGGTTCGTGGAAGTTGTGGTTGCGTCGGTCATTGTTTTTTTTTTAAATATCTCCTAATATATCGAAAAGTTCTGAAAAAAATACGGTGGAAACATGTCCATTATCGTGTGTTTTTTGAAAAAGGCCAATAAACATGCTGTCAAAATGAAGTTTGAGGAAAAATTCTGGACAAACTGTAACACAACGAGCACGGATGTTGACATTTTATGAATAAGAAAAGTTTTTTCTTTCGTCTCTCTGCTCTGATCTATTATCGTTGGGTAATTGCTTGTCCGGAATTTTCGCTCACAATGTATTTTGTCTCAGATAATAAGTTGGTTTCTAGAGAAAAAATACACACTTATCATAACTAATTTTTTTGGAAAATACACTTCAAAAGTGAAGAGTAATTAGAAGACAAAACATGCGCTCCTTATTTTGTACGTTTTTGGTGGTATCCAACGGGGAAATAGATCGAAATGGTGAGTTAAACGAAAGCAATTATGTGAAAAAATTCCCCCAGAGGCAGGATTCGAACCTGCAACCCTCGGGACTCGGGAGTTGGACTCTGGAGAAGGAACGCGCACTTGTTGTCGACATTCACGAGAAAGATGTTATATCAAAAAACAGATTTTGTTCAAGAGTCACCCCAAACGAAACAAGGCAAATCGCTGTAAAATAAAAACCGATGATGATTGAGTTATAACATTTTCAACAAAGTTACTCAGAAATGATTTCTCTAGATTTCTTTGAAGGATTGAGCTCTCCTATTTTTTGTTTAAGGGACAATATTTATATTTTAAAAATCGAGAGGTACACCCTAATTGTGTTTTCACCAGATTGAATACACTGAATGTGCAGCGCTTACGGTTTATAAGTACTGATTCTTAGATAAAAAACGAGCATGGTGTCATGGCATGATTGCAATTGAATAAAAAACGTAAAAAGTGTTGAAACTTATACCGAATTTTTCGTCGATTCTCATGGAAAAAACCCACGAACTTACAACCGCTAGGTGCCACTGTATGCGTCAGAAAAATCAATGCATGCAAAAAATAACACAATTACTTTATTGTCCACAAGAGTATCGAAGACTGCCAATCAATTCAATATTGTTGGAAAAACTTATTTTTTTGAGAGTTGTCCTACTGGAGCGTTTGGTTCTCGGAAGAGCTCCCCGTCAGAATCACTCACTACAGTAACAGGCGAGAAAAAGGAAGGAAATCACACCCACTAAAACGCTGTTTAAGGTGATATTAAGTATACGGTTGAGATGGATTTTACGACCGCGTGGGAATAAGCGTTTTCTGAACACGCTTGAGACCACGTTTATCAGATTATAAGTGCTATAGCTATACACTAAATCAACGGGGTGTGTTTTTGTGTTTGCGATAGCTTGGGCATTAGACTGGTTCAATTTTTGACTTTTAGCTCCACCAGACTTTACTGATTCCTTTTATGGCCCTTAGTTATTGTGCAAATTTTGGTATCGATCGGTTGCGTCTACGGACCCTCCAAAAATTTCAATGTTTGTATGGAAATATGGAAATTCGGTTAAAATTGAAAATAAATTCATAAAAAATCACCTCATCGATCGATTCATGAGAACACTATACATATATTTCTAAAGGTATTCTTCTACTGAACACATTCGTGGAACATTGTAAGTTTGTGAAAACTCGCTGAGAAAAGTTATTAACTAAAGAAGCAGCATAACTTCAAAACAAGTTGATTTTAATTTTAATCATAGCAACCCTGTTTGAATAGCTGTATCTGCCATACGGGAGCGGTGGGTGGTAAGCCTAGTTTACATTTTGTATAACGATGGAGCTATTCAAACAGGGTGACTATGATTAATAATAAAATCCATTTGTTTTGAAGTCATGCTGCTTCTTTAGTTAATAACTTTTCTCAGCGAATTTTCACAAACTTACAATGTTCCACTAATGTGTTCAGTAGAAGTAGAAGTACCTTTAGAAATATATAGTGTTCTCATGAATTGATTGATGAGATGATTTTTTATGAATTAATTTTCAATTTGAACCGATTTTCCATACTAATTTCCATATAAACTTTGAAATTTTTGGAGGGTCCGTAGACGCAACCGATCGGTACCAAAATTTGTACAATTACTAAGGGCCATAAAAGGAATCAGTAGAGCCTGGTGGAGCTAAAAGTCAAAAATTGAACCAGTCTATTGGCCATAGTTGTACGTGGATGGTCGGGATTGCATGTTCGTTTTTGTGTATCGTCGCGAAGGACTCGAGCGTTTGTATGTTAACGTGTTCGAACGCATGGGCTTAAGTATGTCGCGAGTGCTAGCGTGTATGTAATTCTAAATGATTTAGCCTTCAGGTTTTAGTCTCTTTGCTAGTTCTTCGGGTTTGACGCGGAGGCTCCGGTTTTTGCGAACGGCCTCCGGGTTTCACATCGATTTCTTCGGTTTGGATGAGACGACGGATAATTTTAACTTTATAAGTACTGAATTTATGTTTCTCTTTGCAATACACGTGCATAGTGACTTGAGGGTTCTTAATACTGCTTTGGTTCAGATTTATTTGGCCCCTAACTTTTCGTTTCAATGTAGCCAAGAAGCGCCTACAGAGTATTTCGGATCCCGTATGCAAAACAAAGAAAAAAGAAGATAAATCGATATCACTGTCCTGCCTGCTTCACACTTCTTGGCTGTAAAGCTGTGCAGAATAGAGCGATGCTTGTTCATTTTATTGATCACGGCGAGAATGGTTGGTGCTTTGAGTTGTTTTGTGCCATAAACCGTGGAAGTGAAATTCTACACCCAACTAAGCCGCAGAGAAGGGCAACGCTTCAACGACCCACACTCATGATGGGCATAATATTTTGCTAGAACATTGCACTCCATGGCGAATGTTAGTTATGTTTGGGCTTTTCCATTCTGTGCCAAATTATTACCCTGAAGAGTTACAGAAGAAGTAAAATAGAGCATACTCATCTCCTTTTATCTCCTTAAGTAGTAAAAAGAGATCAAAGTGTTTCAAAATTTTATATAGCGATCGCTTTGATTTGAAACTCCGCCTGGTTTCAGCGCAAACTCTTACACTGTATGTGCACTTACCCATACACATACATAGATCTAATTGCATTTGTACTATTGTTTGCAGTACTTAAATTTCTTTTGCAACGTTTGTTTTTAATTTCAAATTCCAGTTGTTGTTGTCAGGCCTAGTTACCGTTGTGAATTCCAGATTTCAGTTTCCCGCTACAAAAATCCGGTTCCAAAGCTGGGTCATTAGGCCGTTATACCGAAGGTCACTTGGCCGAATGGACATTAGGCCGAATACACATTATGCCAACTGGGAAGTAGGCACCAGGGCTAAGAAGCCGAATGCTTAACAGTTAGATGGGAAAAGAAGTCGATGCTTATCCTGCCGAGCTTTCGGGGATTCTCGGTTATTATTTGATTTGCTTGCTTCTCAATTATTTGTTTAGCTTCTTTTTTTTATCATGAGCTGTTCTTTCGAATTATACATAATGTAAAACGTCCTCCAAAAAGCCCTATCAGATAATTACCAGCTTTATTATTCAGAGATATAACAAAGTCGTGTGACGGTTCACAGGACGAGGAGGCCGCTGACCCGCCGTCGGATGCAGCGGCCCCTCGCAAGCAAACCTGTGATCCACCCGTTTTCCCGGATTACTCAAACATAGGGGCTATAAACTAGTTTAAGTCCGACGGAGTGGCAACGCAATGTCCTTCGGCCTAATGCCGAACACCTCCGATTCCCTAGGTCATAGAGTATAGCCCTTAATTTCAAGTACAAAATTTTAAGTCTATTACCACCTAGTCCCAGATACCTAATCTGCCCTGTTCAGTTTCTGTCAGTTGGTTGGTTTAGTATTATCATTACAGTTGAAAACTGGAAAAATCTACCCAGCGACAATCGTTTTTCCTCTTGCTCAGTGCTAATCCATCACGTTGGAAATAGTGCACATTATAGTGCATCATTGTACGAATAAAGCATGGACCTAGGCTGCTAGAACCGACGCTAGGGGCTTCCGGACGAGACGGATTCATGATTGAGTGAAAACGTGCGTTTGTTTGTATGTGAAATCGCGTCTATAAATTCGTAGGTGTTAAAAAGTTCATCTAATCGCAGGGGCGTTTTTATGTTTGAGAGATCACGGGTGATGGTTTTTGTGGATGTTCGCGTTTGTGACCAATGTTGCCTTATCGCGCAGAGACCGAGCGTTTGTATGTTAACGGGTTTGATCACGGGGGCGTATGTGTGTGTAGCGTGTATTTAAATTTGCGTGTATAAATTCGTTTGTAAAACCGTACCTCTGTCCCATCCCAAAGGACCAAAGGAGTGACATTAACCGTTATGTGTCCGACGCGGTACCCGGGTACCTTTTTAGGTTTCAATTAATGAAATTCCAATGTTTTAGTCATAGCTGGAAATTCAAACTTTGTGACAACTTAGAACTTCACTAAGTTAAGCTTTTGGGTTAATAGTATTGTTGATTCAGTCAGAGGGGGGGGGGAAGTGGGGAGGGGAATATTTTTACTACGGAACAGGCCGACGAGGGTACCCGGGTACCCTCAAAACTGAAATACCAATAACTACGGCAATTTCCAACCGATTTCGACACTTTTAAGTGTGTTGGATTCAGGAACTCATCCACTTGAATGTAAAGTACGTCGATGGAATCGATGGGATGTCATATACATTAAATCACGTTTTTCGATGAAACGATGGTTACGAAAAATTGGTTTCACTCCGCGTTTATTATAAATGAGTTCAGTGTACGGAAAACCTGTTATTGTAAAATAATCCCATTTCGTCTAGTTATCAAAACATTTACACGATTTGCAATATGCCTCGGTACGGGCACTAAGAAATTCGAAATTAAGTGTTCCCTTGCATCTTCTGCATCTTCTGTATTTTTTTTGAATTCGTGGCTTGCAATCAGAAGAAAATTCCGCAGGCATAGCGTATTGTTCAGCTCCTCGCATTGTGGCACACATTAGAATCGCGAAGGCTTCGGATTGTCTTAGAAGCTTGGTGTCAACCAACTCTGGAGCGAGTTCTGTTGATGGAATACAACAGAATCGGATACGGTGCAGGGCGTCCAGAATAGTTGGAAGATATTGGTCGCTCTCAGATTCATTCTTCTTACGCTTATGCTTCCGGTATAGATTTAAGCGCGATAGATTATGTTCAAATGCATACCTCTTGACGGCTCTAAAGAGATCCAGTTCAGATACTATTCCCAACGAATCCTGATCTAGTATGGTTATAATCGTACTGAGTTTAGCATCAAACTACCCTTACTACTGATTACAGTATCTGTCTGATCAGTCAAGGTTGTCAAGCAAGAACTAATCAGTTTGGATTCATCGTAAAATTTTGCGAATTCGTAAACTTGGCAAACGTTGTTAGCTGAATGATTCAAACTCAAGTATGTAATGCATTTGGCAGCACCATTCGGTAGCATATATTTCTTTGCTCCGTAGTAAAGCTTCATTGCCTCATCGGCCGAAGCTATTTCCAGTTGATCCGTATAAATGTATCTGTAAGAGAAAGTAGGAATATTTGATTGGTAGGGGCTACACATTTCCAGGAGTGTCTGCAAATTTAAACTTAATATCACAAGTACATCACTGAACCAACATGTTTGAAATTTGAATGATTGATTTTTCGATATTTTACACCGCACATCGATCAAAATTCATTAGAATTTCTTAAATGTTTTCCCTAAATGATGCCTGACTTAGTTTTGCACAAAGCCTGACAAACATATTTGTTTCGCGAAAAATAATTTTGGTTGGATGGTGCAACACTAGCTTTTCAACAGAGTCAGATAGAAAGTATGTGTCTTCTACAAAGTTGTAGATTTCACATTTTCAGTAATTTTTCTTTTTACTAAAAAGTTATTGTGGGCGCACTCAATTCCGTGAGAGGCGGGATTCAATTTTTCCGTCGGAGCAATGACGCAACTTATGCATTAAAATTCTCTCGACATACAGTTCAACTTAGCCAAACTAAATATTCAACTAAACCTAACCATTTTTTTCCTCGCAAAACAAATAGGCTCGTGAAAGTCGACTTCTGAAACACCGCCATGTTCTGTAAGTTCCCGTACAAATTTAACCCAGAGACTTTGTTAAAAGTTTAATAACTTCTGCTATTTAAATACATAGTATCGCTTTGCAGTCTTCGACGAAGCTGTAATATTTCTGATTCTCACATTCTGTGATGGTGCTACGAAGCAGCGGAATTGCCCGCAGATGGATTTGCTCTATGTAAATTATCTTAAAATCCCATACAATCTTCAAACATATTGATCCAATAAATGAACCTGTCCAAAATGGTTTGAATTTGGAGTAGACACTCCTGGCGGAACTAGGAATCGATGATTCAGAGGTGGTTAAATGGGGGTCATTTTCTATAATTGTACATACGTCGTCAGGATAAAAATACAGGAAAACTGTAGTGCATTAAGTATAAGTGTTACGTTACGTTTTGTCAACAGTTTGAAGACAAAGCAGATCAAAACAGTTTAGGTACAGAATCAACATTGTGAATCGCTTAAACTACTTACGTCATTAACTTTCCAAAATCAGGCAGATCAATGTCTGGAACACGTATCGGCTCAGCTCCCCTTTCGGCAAGTGTCCCGTAGAACATAGCTTTGAAAACTGGAGACGCTACCGAGAGGACCAATTTGTGTGCAGAAATCCTCTCTGATTCCGATTCTTCGCCGACCAGAAACTCACAATCAGACATTGTTCCTGTTTCGTGCAAATATTTCATGCCGGATTTAATGTCCAGAAAGGAATACTGTTCCTCACTCGAGACTTCGTTCGTTATCTTTTTAAGCTCCATCGTTTACTTATGTGGTCTATGGCATCTGGTCAATCTGTGAAATTAAGTTAATTTAATATTGAATTAAAGGTTTCAAGTTTTTTTTGCGCCAGAAAATTGTACCACAACTTGGTCAAGTTATTAACCGTTTCTCCCTTCCCCATTCGGATATAGCAATGCCTTGTTTTGTTTTCAGACTGGAATATGCGAGAACTTGCTAGTGAAGGTAAGGTAACCAATCCCGATGAAATCTGTGGTAGTGACTTGACAAAAAGCCGCATTGTTTTGAGCTTCAGCTCCTCGCGAGACACTCATGATTAGTTCTGTTGTAATCTGTACAAGCCCCTCTCTGCTCGGAAATATGTGAATCTATAGACATTGGCTGCATCTCAACATACTGGTGCTAGATTTCAAACGCAGCAATGTTCGTTCATCTTAACGCGATGTGGAGAATTCATTGGAGTAGAACTACAGTTAAATCATACAAACAAACATTGAACAAAACACGTAGCAAATCAGATTCCCTTATACTTCAACGACGAAGCAATAGAAGTGCGACGACATGATCTCGCAGGGCGTACCACAGCTCAGCTTAGTTGACCGCCCGTGATTGATCGAAGTTGAAATTGCATATTGAACCAATTGAATGATACTTAGGAGTAATACATCATGCTCAACGTGCAACCTAAAGAGACTAAGATTATAATATGATCAATAACGTAGATGGTCACGCCCATGCAGGTCAATTTTGGGATGGGAAAGAATGTTAGTTCAACACTTGTGACTATTATGACCGAGGAATCCTCTGCATCATCCACAACTGTCACAGGATAAGATTGATGTTAGAAGGTAGGGAGATGAATCAGGATATATCTTGGTAGATATTGTGATTTAGCTTTTCATTTAAGATCAAAGTTTTCAGGTGTGCGACCTCCAGTAGAAATATAAATGCCGTTCGAATAGGCTTTTTAAGAATTATTCTTCCACGGGGCGTTACATAACAGGATCAAGCCGCCGGGAATATAATAGAGGTATCTATTCATCTATAGACAATATGATCTTAGCAATATATACGAAACTCGTTCGCGATCAATTTCCGATAATTCGAAACGAGCAATTTTAATTCCGAACAGCTGGCCATCGGGAGTATTGCTTCTTATTAACACTTCAATGATCATTTCTAAAGTTTGCTGTACAAAGAGAGCGTACAAAAACTATAAAAAATATCCCAAACGAATGTGAAGAAATTCACTGCGAAATGTTAATGACAAGTTGGCATCTACACTCTCCCTATCAGCCACGTTTCCATAATTGGGTTAAATGCCAAATTGCAAACGACATGTTTATTATGCGTAATAAATATAACAACACAACGACAAGGGCTCTTGATCCATCGGCGGCCCGGAAGAAGACCAGTACTGGCAAAGACCGACTACCACATGAGCGATTCAATCACGAAAGAGTGATGCATTGGATGATTTGGAAAAACGGACCAGGAGTGCGAAGTTTTAGTTTCCGATGACCCTACATTTTCTGACAGAGTGAAGTTCTGGAGTGTTTACCACGGTTTAGAAATGCAAAATTGGTGCAAAGCTTGTGTCAGACCTTCATGAGATCTCAAGAAGACACTTTTAGAGGTATTCGTCAATGTAGATTTGTCGGTAGACGGTTCCAAATTTAATAAAAAAATCGCTTATTTTGACACATCTACAGATCGCTTGCCAACCAAAAAACTTTTTGTGCTATTCTACAGCTTCATTTTAGGCAATTCAATAAATTTCCTACATAAAAGTGTGCCATTTTTTAGATCGGTTTTTAAATCAAAGCTTTGAAAGTTATACCTTGACGTTAAAGAACCGGTATATTAATATCGCCAGAAAAAATCTAAAACGTTGGTACAGAATCGGGAATATCGAATCAGAAAATGTGATTATATACCAGTGATTCTCTCACCCCAAAATGGATAAAGGCTATGACTCGAAACCTTATGGTCCATATAGTCATACAGTCTACGGTACGAGGCGATACTTTGTATCGGACCAATGTTGTTAGTCGCCTCTTACGACATGGGAGCAGGGTCCCAGTGGTTCTATTCTTGGCTGAAATACTGAAAAAAAAGTTTTCAGCCCGCCGGACACCACACGGCTACTAGGCTTTGGTTTGGTCTGGTAAAACTCTTTGGTTGCTTAAATTTCGAATCATACTACGTCACACGGATGGGCCAGGTCGTTTACGGCGTGAGCCGTCACACTGAAAGATGCTGCAATCAATGGAAATAGCCTCATAAATATAAAACTTTCTTGGCGTAATGTCAAAAAAGCTGCAGCGACACCGCCTGGGGATGCCCTGAAGCAGCATAAAATCGTTCCGTAGACGTTCCGTAGACGTTTAACACATTTTTTTTTAACAGATTAAGGCCGAAGTGGCCTGTGCCGTATACAAAAGATTCCTCCATTCCACTCGGTCCAGGGCCGCGCGTCGCCAGCCACGCAGTCTGCGAAGGGTCCGCAAATCGTCTTCCACCTGGTCGATCCATCGTGCTCGCTGCGCGCCACGTCTTCTTGTACCGGTCGGATTGCAATTGAGAACCGTTTTCACCGGGCTATTGTCCGACATTCTGGCTACATGCCCGGCCCACCGTAGTCGTCCGATTTTCGCGGTATGACAGATGGGCGGCTCCCCCAACAGCTGATGCAACTCATGGTTCATTCGCCGTCTCCATGTGCCGTCTTCCATCTGCACTCCACCGTAGATGGTACGCAGCACTTTCCGTTCGAAGACACCAAGTGCGCGTTGGTCCTCCACGAGCATGGTCCAGGTCTCGTGCCCGTAGAGAACTACCGGTCTAATCAGCGTCTTGTAGATGGTCAACTTCGTACGACGGCGAACTCTGTTCGACCGAAGTGTCTTGCGGAGGCCAAAGTAAGCACGATTTCCTGCCACGGTGCGTCTACGAATCTCTCTGCTGGTATCATTGTCGGCGGTCACCAGTGAGCCCAAGTACACGAACTCTTCAACCACCTCGATTTCGTCGCCAACGATGCAAACTCGAAACGGGCGGTTCTCATTCTCTTCTCGTGAACCTCTTCCTATCATGTACTTTGTCTTCGACGTGTTGATGGCAAGTCCGACGCGCTTGGCTTCTCTTTTCAGTCTGATGTAGGCTTCCTCCATCTTCTCAAAGTTTCGTGCAATAATATCAACGTCATCGGCGAAGCCAAGTAGCTGAACGGACTTTGTGAAAATCGTACCACTCGTGTCGATCCCTGCTCTTCTTATTACACCTTCCAGCGCGATGTTGAATAACAGACACGAGAGACCATCACCTTGCCGTAACCCTCTGCGTGATTCGAAGGGACTCGAGAGCGTCCCTGAGACACGTACTACGCACATCACCCGATCCATCGTCGCCTTCACTAATCGCGTCAGTTTGTCCGGGAATCCGTACTCGTGCATAATCTGCCATAGCTGATCTCGATCCATAGTGTCGTATGCGGCTTTGAAGTCGATGAACAAATGATGTGTGGGCACATTGTACTCGCGGCATTTCTGCAGCACTTGACGAAGAGCGAACACCTGGTCCGTGGTAGATCGTTCGCTCATGAAACCCGCCTGGTACTGCCCCACGAACTCTCTTGCAATTGGTGATAGTCGACGGCATAGTATTTGGGAGAGTACCTTGTAGGCGGCGTTCAGCAGGGTGATTGCTCGGTAATTACAGCAATCCAGCTTGTCGCCCTTTTTGTAGATAGGACACACGACACCTTCCATCCACTCCTCCGGTAAAATCTCCTCCTCCCAAATCTTGGCAATCACCCAGTGCAGCGCTTTAGCCAGTGGCTCGCCACCGTGTTTTAGTAGCTCGCTTGGTATTTGGTCAACCCCAGCGGCTTTATTATTTTTGAGCCGGCTGATCTCCTCCTGGATTTCTTGGAGATCCGGAGCCGGTAGTGTAATGTCTTCCGCGCGTGCTCCCAGGTGCGTTACCGTGCCATCCTCGTCGTCTGCTGCATCGCCGTTCAGGTGTTCTTCGTAGTGCTGCCGCCACCTCTGGATCACCTCACACTGGTCCGTGAGAAGATTCCCGTTTGTATCTCTGCACATGTCGGTCTGTGGTACGTGGCCCCTGCGCGAGCGGTTCAACTTCTCGTAGAATTTCCATGTGTCTTTAGCGCGGTACAGCTGCTCCATCGCTTCGCGATCTCGGTCTTCCTGCTGGCGCTTTTTGGTCCGGAAAACCGAGTTCTGCCTGTTCCGTGACTGTTTATATCGACCCTGTTATTAGACGTTTAACATTATGTTTTAAATTAATTTTTAAATGTATCAATCTATCAAATTGTCCAGATTTTCGTTCCGTCGAAAACTTGTAGACAACTACAATTACGTAAAGTGAAGAAATATGGAAAAACAATTCAAAATTTTAAATAACTTTAAAATTTAAGAAATTTGAGAACGTTTGCAACTATTTCTCTTGAGCACATATGAGTTCAAAACTTTTTAGTTCTCTCGTGTTTCATTATAGATAAGTTTTCAACGTTTTCTTAAATCCTGATGCAATTTCAACTGCTAAATAAACAATCAATTCGGATCAAAACGTAGGCATCAGTTTCTCATTACAACAGTACTGTAGCAATTGAAACGAGGCGGTCGAATTCAAATGACGAATTTTTCATTCGGAAAGTGTTTACGGTGAAGTGTACGGCAGCAAATTGGTATTTTTTCGAACTATTTCGCTGTATATTTGGGTTCTCGTTTATGTTTATGATAAATTACGTTGTTTTTCTTTTGAAACGCAGTAGCCAGTTGAGCTTGAATTATTAAATTTCTGTGTAGATTGTTCAACCTTGTTTTTGGCACTTGATAGGATATTTTGCTTTGTTCTGGCAAGTAAGTGGTCCGCAATTTTTTTATTTTCGGCTATTAGCCATCATGAAAAATACATTGAAAATAGTTGCACGAATCAGTGTTGACTGTTTCAGTCAGGCTGCCGACAGGTTTACGTATATCCGGATTGTACGACGGTTGGTTTGCAAACAACTGCGTAGTTTATGGTTAACAGTGTAGAAGTACAGTGTAACAAATGCATTTGTAAATATCCTCGTACTTGCTTATTTAGTAGAATAAACGCCTGATATTAGTCTAAAAACTTTCTGTAGTTGGGCGGACTGTTAACTATACCGCATGCATTATTTGGTGTCTTTTTATTCGATTTTTTTCAATTACAATTTTTTCGAATAGTTTGGGTACAATGGTAAATCCACTGTAATTTTATATATCCGATTTAGAGCCTGAATTGAAAATTAGCTCTAAATAGGAGAATATCAATATATCTGAGATTGTTTCATTTTTAAGGACATGTTGAAAAGATGTGAAATTGTGGGGTAATTTCTTCGATTTTTCTATTTATGTTTGTTATATTTGATACGACTCAATAACACACGAAGTTACTGCGGACAGGACGGTCTTGTGGAGGTAACTTGCTGCTGCGTGTTGAGATCCTTTTCCTTGGCGGCAATACATTAGCTGTGGTATCCGCCACAACTTGGAAGTCAGCCCATTTTCCATTCTCTCGCGTTATCGTTCACGTCCATGTCTTGATCGGTACAGGTGTTATGATGTTTGAAGTCGGAAGTTATTTGTTTCTTGCTCTTATGGTTCGCTGTTGTAAATTCATGTTTATCGGCACGTTTTGAGCTGGTTGTTGGTTTGAATACGCTAGACCAATCGTTGTTACACCGTTGTTGGTACAGGAAGTTTGTTTTGATATACAAAGCGCATCAGTTATTGATTGGCCAATTGCTTGTGTTCTATCAACATCTGTTGAAGGAAATTGTTCGTCCCTGTTCACTGGTCCTTGCACTGATGGTGGGTTCACTACATCACATTACATGACATTTGTTGAAAACTGTGTTTTGGTATTGGTTGTAGATTTTTCTTACCATTGATTTTATTAATGTGCCGTCATAGGAATCTGATCAGGGAAGGTGCACAACGTTATTTGTCAACCGTATTTTAACAACACGAACGCCGTCGCAAACACTACTGGAAAATTATCCTTGAGTATCGTCTGTAACGGATTCCACTTCTCCGTATTTTATACATACATTACTTAATGTGTTCTGGTCGTGTAGGCGCACCTCAATTTTATCGTCATCCATATATTTAGGATCTTGGTTTTAACGTTGTCATAGACGTTGCCGTCTTGCATGTTGTTCTTCGCAATGATGTTTTCTGTCTGGGCTAAACTTTTAAACGTTATCTAACACATTTTCTCACATGGTGTAACTGTATGTATGTCACTTGCTTAAGATTAAGATCAATTTTCACTTGTAGTAACAGTACATGACTGTAGGTCGAAGAGGATTTTGCTTAAAGTCAATAGAAATTATATTTTTTCCGCTTTACAGTCACTTTTATTTTTTGAGGCTGATTAATTTCACTGGGCAGCCAGAGGCGACGATTTAATACTGTTTGTGAAGATCGGTTTTGTTTGCTAACAATATATTATTTTCTGTTGGTTGCGAAAAAGCTCTAAATTTCAATATCCGATCGGAAAAGATATCCAATTTTCGCGAACCCCTAGAAACCTTTTTACGGCCCCCATAGGAGTCCACGGAGTCCACGTTGAAGCACTGGTCTAGGCTATTGGTTGCAGTTAAAATGTAGATGGACGCGGGGGTTTCAGCATTGGACTTCGTGACGTGTATGAAACATCGAGTGAAGCTGTAGACCGCAAACAGACGACCACGTCAGATGGCTACTGCATCGATAAGGAGTTCGTACTCCTGTATCTTTTGGATTTGTTGGTCAAAAACTTTATTACGTATTTCTTGGTAGCTGGTGTCCGCTAGATGGTTGACATCACTATTATTTTGCTCTAGACAAACCCAGTCTAGAGCCCGTGTGGCAGAAGCCAAGAATTGATCTACTGGGTTCGTGTGGGTTCTCATGTGCTAAGAAGCGAAAAAATCAACGAACTCCCTTCTACAACTCCAGTATTTTTTGTTCTGAATTAGTAAATTATTTCTCATCATTCTTCTTATCTTTTCATGGTAAGCCTTGCTTCTAGTAGTTCTTGAACAATCATGGACGCGCCAAATTGCAAGTGTGTCTGTCATACATATCATTAGGATTTCTGTACAGTTAATGTTTGTTTCAGGCCGCTCAAAATTATTTCATATTCTCGACGCGAAAACAAGCGTTAGTTTTTTAGTTGGGGCCTCAATTAGTTTACAACTTTTTTCACATTTTTTGGTACTTTTCCTTTCATTAGTTTGTCTTTTGTCAAAATAATATTTAAAATAAGTATGTTGTTAGACATTTTCCATTCACATGAGTCTTCTGGGCGTCCAGACTCCTAAAATCTTAAATCGCGTGCAAACTCAAAACAGCACAGCACCATTCTAAATCGAGTCCTATCCCTAATAACAATCTCTCTCCTTCCGACACACTTATGCAGTGAGCAGTAAAATAAACGGCCTCTAGCAAAAACAAGTGTCGGACTAACATTCCTTCCCTTTCCCGCTGCAATCTACGTTTGGGACTGACTGCCGCCGCTATTGATCATTAAACGATTTGGGACTACCTGGAACCTCGGTGCAATTTCAGCAGTAGCTTTGATCCATTTCTAAGAAAATGGAACAGTTACGCACATTAAAACACAACTTTCTTAATCGTTAAAAATATTCTTTCCGTTTTTATTTCTAATGAGTTCAGTACACGGAAGTTATGTTTGAAAAGATTGACAGTTCAAGAATAACGTCCACACGTAGAGCAACAATAGCGTTGGTTGCCACTTGAATTTCTCGGTTTAGCACTACAGCTAAACCCCTGCGGCATCGTGTAGTGTTCAGTTCCATGCATCGAAACACACCCTAGTACAGCGAAAGCTTCCGATTGCGTAAGAAGTTCCGTTCCGACGAGTTCTTGAGCGAGATTGGTTGGATTCAGGTTAAGAAATCGGATACGGTGTAGAGCGTCAAGAATAGTTGGACCATCTTGCTTGAGACGAGCTCCAACCCCCTCCGGATCCTTTTTTGGTTCGTCAGTTTGATTGTTAGTCGTGAACAATTCCATCTCAGCTGTCTTCAATGAAGGACACCGCTTAGATTTGTTCTTGTTTCGTTTTTGTCGCTTGGATTGTTTTTGGTTGCTCGCAGATTCAACCGTTACACCTTCCCGCGTATGACGCTGCTGGGATAGGTCGGTACGTGATAGACCATGCTCAGTTGCATACTTTTTAATGGCTTTAAAAAGATCCAGCTCGGATCCGGTTGCCAATACGTCCTGATCCAGTATGGTTATTACAGTGCTAAGGTCGGCATTGAGGAAACCACTGCTAGTGATCACAGAACTTGTGTGACTACGCATGGTGGCAATGCATTTAGCCATCATGTTTGTTTCTCCGTGAAACTTGGCAAATTCGTAGACTTGGCAAACGGTGCCAGCTTGCTGATTCGATTCTAGATAAGTGATACATTTAGCTACAGCTCCCGGTAGCATATACTTTTTGGCTCCGTAATAAAGTTTGATCGCCTCAGCCACCGAATCTATCCTTAGTTGATCCATATAAATGTATCTGTAAGGTAAAGTAGGAAATTTTTTGTAGGAGTTTGTATATTTCATAGATTGGGCTACTAGTAAATACTGAAGTTTTATTGCCCTGAAGAAATGAACATTCTTAGATTTTAACAGCTCTCACAAAAAAGAACACTGTTGCAAAACAGCTCGAAACTATGTTAAGGCTTCAGTTCAATAGTCTTGGATAGTACATAGGACTGTATAAAAGCAACTAGCAAACGATTAAACCCACTTACGTCAACAATTCTTTGAATTCCAGCACTGCAATATCCGGGACACGAATTGCTCTATCGTTTCTCTCCGCTAGTGCCCCGTGGAACATCGCTTCAAATACTGGAGAAGCTACCGTGAGGACAAACTTATGTGCCGCAATCTTTTCGGTAGAAGATCCTTCACCAACCAGAAAATCGCAGTCGCATAGTGTTCCTGTTTCGTGTAGGTACTTTATGCGGGATTTAATGTCCAAAATGGAACACTGCCAGTCATTCGAATCTTTGACTATGATCGTTGTCTTATTGATCTCCATCGATTGCTGTTGAAGAACTTGACGAAAACTTCTAAGAAGATCTGAAATATCAACGAAATTCGATTGACACTAAGTTCGATGTTCCAAAACACATTGTCTATGGGCACCTGTAAAGTGATAGAATCTTGCCCGAAGTAGTTACCAAAGCAAATTCAGACTTTCGAGCTGTCTTTCGCATAAAATATTTCGAATTATTACACCTAAGGTCTGGGGAAAAGATTTGAATTAGCATGCATGTCATAAAAGAAGCGGAGGTTTTATCATGAGCATCTGTTCTACTATTTTTCATATAAATGTTATAGCAACTGGCTTATGACCCGAAGAAAAATACGGTGCATTGTTAGGTAACACACTGTCGCTGCAGGCGGAACACACCAACGCTAATACGTGGATTGGACTTCGGATAACATCACCAATTTCACGTCTCAGTACGGATAAGTTCTTTCTGTTGAAAAAATAAGCTGAAAAATTTGATATTATAAATGGAGTTCAAGTGCTACGGGATGCAGTTAGCATCTATTTCGTCGTGCATCGTTATTAGGTTAGATAACTTTTTGCTCAGACAACCCTTCGTACATACGAAGATCAAACTGCCACGGTACCAATTCGATTAACAGATTGTGCACCAGCACCAAGTACGACAGCAATGCAAAGATTTAGATTGACAATCGTAGCTCACAAGACTAAAAACAAAAGTGCAGGTCAACAAACCGTAAGCAACAGGAAACCAGTAGTAGGCATCGGAAGTGGCACTCACACTCACGTGAGTACCACTTCCGATAGGAATCGCATTCCAATCTTTTTTTTTGATTTGATTTTTCATTCTTTGCAGCAACGGTTGCACGGATCAGAACTAAACCACCAGAATTTATGAGCGAAACCTTGTCGCGTGCACTGGCAAATTGCATATAAAACGAACGCTTTTTTTAGACTCGGAAGGGCTCCTTGCCAGAATCACTCACTACAATTGTAGACGAGATGGGAAATGTCACCCACTTAAAAACTGATTAAGGCCAATTGTAGTGGCCAGTGATTCTGCTTGTGTACGGTTTTGAAGAGCGGACGTAGGGGCGTTACGATCGCTTGCAAATGAGCGTTTATTTGTTCGCGCTTGAGGTCTCTGTAATCAAATTGTAAGTCCTATAAATTATATTTCCTGATTATACATCATATTAACATGATTTAATCTGTTCCACAATATTCCGCCACGTCACTCGGTTAGCTGCTGCTTGTCTCCAACCTCTCAGGTGCCCGATACTCGCCAGGTTCTGCTCCACACGGTTCAGCCACCGGGAACGCTGCGCTCATCTCCGTCTTGTACCTGCCGGGTTGAAGGTGAAAACCAACTTGGTGGGATTGTTGTCCGGCATCCTCACAACATGCCCCGCCCACCGTACCCTTCCAGCTTGAGCTATTTTCCGGATACTTGGCTCACCATAGAGCCGCGCAAGTTCGTGGTTTATCCTTCTCCTCAACACGCCATCCTCCTGCACACCACCGAAGATCGTTATCAGCATCCTTCTTTCGAAGACTTCGAGTGCTTGCAGATCCTCCTCGAGCACTACCCATGTTTCGTGCCCGTAGAGAACCACCGGTCTAATCAGTGTGTTGTACATGGCGCATTTCGTGCGGTGGTGAAGCTTCCTGGATCTCAAAGTTTTGTGGAGCCCATAGTAAGCGCGACTTCCAGAGATAATACGCCTTCTGATCTCCCGGCTGGTGTTATTGTCCGCAGTCACCAATGAGCTTAGATAGACGAACTCGTCAACCACCTCGAAGTCGTTGCCGTCGATCGTAATACTACTGCCCAAGCGTTCCCTATCGCGATCGGTTCCGCCAGCCAGCATGTACTGCGTCTTAGACACATTTATCTTCAGTCCTACTCGTGCTGCTTCGCGCTTCAGTTGGGTATACAGATCTGCTACCGTTTCCTTGTTTCTACCGATTATATCCACGTCGTCAGCGAAGCACACGAACTGTCCGGACCTCGTGAAAATCGTGCCCCGCATGTTGAACCCTGCTCTTCGCATTACACCTTCCAGCGCTATATTGAACAGCAGGCAGGACAACCCATCGCCTTGTCTTAGTCCCTTGCGTGTTTCGAACGGACCCGAGAGGCCGCCCGAAATTTTGGCACAACACCTTACACCATCCATCGTAGCCTTAATCAGTCTTGTCAGCTTCCCAGGGAAGCCGTTCTCGTCCATCATTTTCCATAGCTCTACACGGTCCACCGTGTCATATGCGGCTTTCAAGTCGATGAACAGGTGATGTGTCGGGACCTGGTATTCACGGCATTTTGGAGGATTTGCCGTATAGTAAAGGTTTGGTCGTTTGTTGATGAAACCGACCTGATAACTCCCGACAAACCCATTTACCAGCGACGCCGGAACAGAATCTGGGATAGCACTTTGTAAGCGGCATTTGTCACTGTGATCGCTCTGTAGTTTTCACAGTCCAATTTGTCGCCTTTCTTGTATATCGGGGTGATGACCCCTTCCTTCCACTCCTCCGGTAGCTGTTCTCTGTCCCAGATTCTTTCGATTATTCGGTGCATGCTTTCCGTCAGTTTCTCCGGACCCACCTTGGAGAGGTTCGCTCCTAGACCATCCTTACCAGCTGCTTTGTTGTTCTTGAGCTGTTGAATAGCCTCGTTAACCTCAAACATAGTGGGCGCCGGTACATCCCCGTCGGCTGCGACTCACTGACATAATCGTCCTACTCGAATGCCCGATTGTCCACCTGCGCACAATTCAGATGTTCATTGTACTTTCGACCACCTCACGTTCGTCCGACAAGATGCCACCTATCTTGTCTCTGCACATTTCGGCCCGCGCCACAGAACCGTTGCGAGAGTCATTCAGCTTCTTGAAGAACGCCCGCGTTTCCTAAGAGCGATACAGCAGCTCCATCTTCTCCCTCTCAGACTCTTCCAGGCGGCGCTTTTTGTCCTGAAAAAGACGAGTCTGCTGTTTTCGCTTTCGTCGATATGACTCCACGTTCTGACAAGTGCACAGTGGCACGACTTAGAACAAAAGGTGGACTAAAGTCCAAACTTTACCGAATCGGTTCAAATAGGACGTTTTTATGTAATTTAAGTACGCTGAATTCGTTTTTGATATTAAAATATTTTAAAAATAAACATTTACCATTCATTAGGGTGTCTCAAAAATATTTTTTTTTCGAAATCGTTCTTAAAATTTGTGCATATTAATTTTCGTGTGCTAAATCATTTTTTTATATTAAAACTTGTAAAAAAATTCATTATAAATTAGGGTGGCTCAAAAATTGTTATTTTGTTGTGAAGGTTCAAAAAAATTTTAAAGGAATTTTTGTACGCTATTTTGGTTATAAAAATAGAAATTAACTTTACTACTTATTAAAGTGGCTCAAAAGTAAGTATTTTGTCTTTTATAATGTTTTTCAATACTAATTTTGGAATTTATTTTCCATATTGTAGCGAATTGATTGAAATTTCATTATGGGGTTTCAGAAATGACTATTTTGTTTTTAAGAATCAAATAAGATGCGTTAGATTAATTTTGGAACGTTTAATTCATTATTGGGTTACTTGACATGAAAACTACATTTTCTTTCATTTTCGAAACAAACAGCGTCTTAGTGGAATGTTGATTTACATTCACTAATCAACAAGATTTTTTTTGCACGTGTGTTTTACTTAGATTGCTTATTTCATATCTTAAATGAAAATAAATCCAAAACCCTTTTTTCGCGTATATGGTTTATTTAAAAATGGTCTTATTTTATATGCATAATTTCGCATACGCTTAAGCTATATCAGAGCTATGCAAACTCGGATCAAAATAGTCTCACCAAATGATTAGAACTCAACTGTGTTCACTCAATTTCACAGTTATTGCATAAGTTAACAAAAATAGTTCCAGAAACATTTTATGACATATTTCAGATGGTTGAAAATATTGATTTTTAAACATTCTTTACCACCTACAAAACCATACTTCCCACTCGGATTCTTATTCTTGATCACTAGTAAAACCCTTGTAGATCATGCTCTCAATGCTTTTTGAAAGTTGTGCATATATTAATGTCATTACTCTAGCTATAAAGTGATTATTCAAATTCAATATCACAAATAACCATGCGTCTCCATTGACAGTTTTTTTAAATTTTGATTGCTTATCGCAAGTTTTCGCAAAACTAGCATAGACTCATTTTAAAGAGGAAATTAAAAGCTTTCGAAAGAGTATAGTGTGATCACGGGCATTCACGGGCGTCGTTGTTGTTATCGCATTAGAAGTTCGAATTCAATAAAAATTAATGACAAACAGTTATTTAAACATTAACTAAACCAACTAGTGACTTATTTTTGGCGATTTTACGATGTAATTTTATCACACGGATAATTTTGGTGAAGTAATGTAATGCATAAAATCAACCGTTTCTTTGAAAAACGAAAATAATCGTATGCAGTTTCTATGGTCAAATAATGCAAAAAACACTTGAGTTATGACCTTCAAAAAGCTGTCAAAAATTCATTTTGCGTTCAAATCACCTAAAATCTCGTGAAAATGTCTCTGAAGGCTCAGCTGATACGAGAAAAATACTAGTGAGAATATCGCATAACCTTCACATATGGACTTAAGTCCGGGCTCGTCCCACTGTGAAGTGGCTTGAAGCAACATCGCTGCGCGTGCTGCATTATTCTCGTCCAATATCTCTTGGCACTCGCCATCGAACCAATCCTTCCGTCGACTCCTCTGTACGTATCCCAGGACAATCTCCGCTGTGCTGCTTATGGCTGCTTTAGTCCTGGTCCAGCAGCAGTCCTCAAGGGGAGCATCGATGAGCTCCTCCTCCGGTGGCAGCGCTGCTTCAAGATGCTGCGCGTACGTTGTCGCGACGTTGGTTTCCCTCAGTCGGTCCAGGTTATACCGCGGTGGGCGCCGGTATCTTACACTGTTCACTACGGATAATTTTGGACACAGATTAACCATCATCAGATAGTGGTCCGAGTCGATGTTAGCGCCCCGACAGCTCCTTACGTCGATAATGTCCGAGAAGTGCCGTCCATGATCAATTTGTGTCTCTGTTTGTTGCGGTAATCTCCAAGTGTATCGGTGCAGGAGGCGGTGCTGGAAGGTCTTTATGACCCTATTCTTGGATGTGGTGAAATCGATTAGTCTTAGGCCGTTCTCGTTCGTCTACTGGTGAGCGCTGAACCTTCCCATTACCGGTCTGTATTCCACCTCGTGGCCAACCTGAGCATTAAGGTCGCCGATGACGATCTTGACATCATGTCTTGGGCAGCGATCGTATTCACGCTCCAACTGCGCGTAGAATTCATCCTTGTCGTCATCGATACTTCCGAGGTGGGGACTATGCACGTTAATTATGCTGATGTTGAAGAACCGGCCCTTGATCGTCAAATTGCACATGTAAGTACTAGTGTTCACTAAAACATCGGGGCGTGTTTGCGAAAACTTGGGCGTAGATGTGCGTGAATAATCGCGATTGCATGTTCGTCGATGTGTGTTATCGCGCAGCTCTCGAGCGTTTATATGTTAACATGTTCGATCGCATGAACGTTTGTATGGTGCATGTGCTAGCGTGAATTCGATGTTAAAAATGTGTGGGCATTCGCTAATTCTCGTGAGTTCTTGAATGATCGCGCGGATCATGGAAAGCATATGTACGACTCGTAATTATTTGTATGTTCTTATTTTTTGTTAAAATCAATATTGATGCATTCGAAAGCTATCAGGACAAGTCTTAGCTTAGCTTAGTTGATCGCCCGTGAGTTTCCCGTGATTGATCAAAGCCTGTTGAAATTGCATATTGAACCAATTATATGATACTTGGGAGTAGTACATCATACTCAAAGTGCAACCTAAGGGGACTAAGATTATAGTATGATCAATAGCGTAGATGGCCACGCCCATGCAGGTCAATTTTGGGATAGGAAGGATTCTCTGCACCATCCACAAGTGTCGCAGGATAGGATTGGTCTTAGTAGGAGGGATTCCACGAGAAACCTGTAGGGAATGAAGCAGGATATATCTTGGAAGATATTGTGATTTAGCTAAGTACTCACGCGGTTTGTCTTTTCATGTTAGATCAAAGTTTTCAGGAGTGAGACCTCCAGTAGAAATATGAATGCCGAATAGGCATTTTAATAATTCTTCCTCCACGGGACGTTATATAACAGGATAAAGCCGCGTGGAATATAATATTATATTCATCTATAGGCAATATGATCTTAGCAATATGTACGAAAGTCGCTCGCGATCATTTTCCGACAATTCGAACTCCAAACAGCCAGCCATCGGGACTATTGCTTCTTATTAATATTTCAATGATCATTTCCAAAGTTTTCAGTACAAAGCAAGCGTACAAAAAGTATAAAACATAGCCCAGGTGAATGTGAAGAAATTCACTGCGTAATGTTAATGACAAGTTGGCATCTCCACTCTCCCTATCAGACACGTTTCCATCATTGGGTTAAACATAATAAACACAACGACAAGGGCTCTTGGCCCATCGGCGGTCCAGAAGAAGAGCAATACTGGCAAAGACCGACTACTATATGAGCGGTTCAAACTTGAAAGAGTGACGCAGAGTACTAACACTGGATGATTTTGAAGAAAGGACCAGGAGTGCGATTTTACGAAGTTTTAGCTTCCAATGGCTCTACATTTTCTGACAGAGTGAAGTACTCGAGTGTTGAAATGTTTACCACTGTTATAGGCTATTGTACAACCACCAGAAGAAACCCATAACATTGGTACACAATCGGGAATAGCGAAGCGGAAAAGGTGCTTATATGTCAGTGATTCACTTAATACAGAATGGATAAAGGCTATGATGCAGAACCTTAAGGTCCAGGTCCAGGTTAAGTCTTCGGTACGGAGCAATAACTTAACCTAAGTACTCCTAGCATGTTATTAGTCGCCTCTTACGACATGGGAGCAGGTTCCCAGTGGTTCTATTCTTGGCTGAAATAGTGCAAAAAAAAAAAATTAGCCCGCCGGACACCACACGGCTTCGCATTTTTGACTTCAAAGTACTACGAAAATTTCCAAAAGCTAAAAAAATATACCTGAGAAATGATGTGAAGAACAACTGTGCATCGTTTGAAAAGGATTGGTCTAGTAGATGTTGAGTCATTGTTGATGCCCGTATATGTTATGTTTAGGAGACGTAAATTTACACGATTTTTTCTAGGTGTGCAGTATAACTCACGGACTAGACGAAATAACGACAAAGCACTCCTGGCGATAACATCACAATTACCTTTGGATGAACCGTTTATTCGTTCACAACTCTACCGCTTGAGATGGACGTCTGTTCTCTGTGCCCAAATTGATGTTGCTTCTCAGTTTTGCACAAAACAGGCGGAACTTGGCCTTATTCCCATTGCTCTATCATCGCCAACTGCCTATTACTTCCAATAGTGTCCCGAATCGTTTGAAGGCAAAACTGAACTAATTGAGTGATAGATCAGTTTGTTCGACTATCAATTTCACGGCTTTTGAGACAACTAAACTGAAATTGTCCAGCTCTGCTTGCAGGTCACTGTGGGTGTATTCCCCGCGCACTCTCCATTCCTGCCGTCCCAGGGCTGCAGAAGTTAACATCAATAATTGATTGTCGACCTTCCCGGCGGTAGGTGATGATGATGGTACCACCTGCCCTGGGCAGTATAAATTAGAAAATTCTTATTAAACAAAGCAGCTTTGTGCCGCTTCTGCTAAGATCGTAAGATTCCAATAATCTAAGATCTTAGCAATAAAAGCACTCTAGCTCAACCGGAGTGCCAACCGGCACATCAGAATCGACGCCAGTAACATCCTGATTAGGGCATACTGGCCATGGCGAACGTCAACGGACAGAACACGAATAGGACGGTGACTTTGGGCTGACAGGCGTACTGTTCTACTTCCCTGAGTAAGGAAGGATGACACCGACTTGAAATGGCGAGTGGGCTAACAGCATGGCTGCCTCCGTCCCAACAAAACCCTGGCAGATCTCTGGGTACGTTCGAAACTCGTCACCATTTGGTTGGTGGTACTAGCTTCGGTTAGAGCATTCCCGATTTACGCCGATCCGGCTCTGAACACTACTCCCCTTGAAGGACTTGCATGACCTCGCTGCTGCTTTTTGGCAGCATAGATAATCATGGGATCGCGAGAGGCGCCTATGTGCAGCGAGTGGAGATAGCGGCCCGGAGTTGGGACCCAATAAAATGGAGAAACAACAAGCAACTAACATAAACGGAGCAGGTACGGCGAATCCGTTCGCCAGAGGTGGGTTGGTGAGGTCATCACCACCAATAGTAGCTGAACTCATTCAGCAAGAGCAGGAGGAAGGGAAGCCGCAGCAACAGCAGCAGCCAAAACAGCCAGAGCAGAGCGGAATGAGCTACACCCCACAAACGCCAAAAGTAGTGGCAGCGAAGTGCTTGGTGGAGGAGCTCCACTAGTTTGCGGACACGAGAAACAATGTCCATAAGGACATTAAGGAGATGGTCATCAGAATCCGGAAGGCGCCACTGTCTGCCGTGAAAGAGTATGATACGGCAACACAGAGGGCGGATGCAGCTGAGCGAGCATTGGCGTCGGCTAAGGCTACTATTCTCCTAGCCCCTCCGAAACAGGGCAAGGAGAGGCAGACTGGAGTGGAGAACACGCCAGTACCCATAACTCCAAAGAGGACATGATCCTCGCCAGGAGACGAAAGACCAGACGGGTCAAAGTGGTAGACGCTCGAGGACTCTGTTGCTGCCGAAGGAAAGGACGCCACCCGACAGGGTGAAAGCTGGAGTATCGTTGTAGGTCGGAAGGAGAAACACACGAAACAGTTAAAAAGGAGGAGCGAAAAGGGGAGCAGAAGAGGAAATCAGAACATTTGGCTCGTCAAAAAGTGCCTAAGGGAGAAGCCGTGCTCATCAAAGCCAAGGACCGGACGATGTATGCAGCGCTGCTCAAAAAGGTCACAGAGGACCCAGAGCTGAAAGATTTGGGGGAAAACGTGGTAAGAGTCAGGCGTACCCAAAAAAAAATGAGATGCTCCTCGAGCTGAAGAAGAATACTACGACTAGTAGCTCGACCTTGCAGGAGACTATTACTAAATCAAAAGGCAGAAGTTAAAGCCTCAAGCACGGAGATGGTAATTGGGTGCAAGGACCTTGATGAAATCACGACGGAAGACGAGCTGAGAGGTGCAATGAAGCAGCAGTGTAACCTGAGCGAGGTGCACATGACGATCCGGTTAAAGAAGGGATACGGAGGAACGCAGACAGCGATCATTCGTTTACCGGTAACCGCTGCAGACAAGGCACTGGAGGTAGGTAAAGCTACGGTTGGATGATCGAGATGCCTACTGAAAGCCGCCCCACGACTAAATAAACAAGCGGAGAAATGCTTCAAATGTTTAGGCTTTGGACATTTAGCAGGGGCTTGCAAAGGCCCGGACAGATCCGGGATGTGCTGGAAATGCGGAGAGACGGGTCATCTTGCGAGAGACTGCACGCAGAGGCCGAAGTGCTTGCTTTGCACCCCAGCGGTAGGAAACGTCCATCAGACCGGTGGCTTTAAATGCCCTGCCTACAAGAAGGTGACTGCAGGCCAACGGTAATGGAGATGACCCAGATAAACCTGAATCACTGTGACACCGCACAGCAACTGTTGTGGCAGTCTTCGACAGAAACTATGTGCGATGTCGCTTTGATCGCAGAGCCTTATCAAGTCCCACTAATAACGGTAACTGGGTGGCGGATAGATCAGGAACCGCTGTGATACAAGTAATGGGTAGATTCCCCATCCAAAAAGTGGTAGAACGCTCATATTAGGGGTTTCGTGATAGCCAAAATCAACGGCATCTTCGTGTGTAGCTGCTACGCTACTCCAAGGTCGAGAGTAGAGCAGTTCAGCCTAACGCTGGAGCAGTTAACCGAGCAGTCGATCGGTCGGAAGCCGCTAGTCATTGGTGGTGATTTCAACGCCTGAGCTGTGAAATGGGGCAGTAGTGTAACCAACACTCAAGGAAGCTCTAGCGAAGTTAGACGTACGATTGTGCAATGAAGGTTCTGTTAGCACATTTCGAAGAGACGGGAGGGAGTCTATTATCGACGTCACTTTCTGTAGTCACTCATTGACGGCGAGCATGGATTGGAGAGTATGCGAAATGTACACGCATAGTGACCATCAGGCGATTCGCTACCATCTCGGTCAACGGAACCCCGCGGCAGTACGGAGAAGGATGACCGGCGAACGAAAGTGGAAGACGAAAGCCTTCAACAAAGACCTCTTTGTTGAGACACTTCGGCCGAACGAACGGCGGGATCGAGAACGTGGATGCGGCTAACCTAACAAGAAGGATTGTGGCGGCTTGTGACGCCACAATACCGCGAAAACTGGAACCACGGCGTCCAGCTTACTGGTGGAACGAGACGCTTAGTACGTTACGCGCTGCTTGTCTCAGTTGCCAGAAGACGGGCTCAAAGAGCAATGTCGGAACCAGATAGAGATAGAGAACGCAAGGCAGCGTTTCGGAAAGCTAAAACGGGAGATCAGACTTAGCAAATCAGATTGCCACAGGGAGCTATGCCGAGAAGTAGATGCCAATCCCTGGGGTGACGCATACCGAGTCGCGATGGGTTCGACGACGTCAGCCGAAATGTGTCCGAGCAAGCTGAAGACAATCGTCGAGGGTCTTTTCCCGAAGCACGATCCAACTGTATGGCCACCGACACCGTACGGCGAAGAAGAAGGAACAAACACGGCAAGTGACTAACGACGAGCTAGCAGAAGTATCGAAGCGCCTAAAATCAAAGAAAGCTCCTGGTCTGGATGGAATACCAAACGTGGTACTGAAAGCTGCGATCCTGGCATATTCGGACAGGTTCAGGATAGTGCTGCAGAAGTGCCTAAATGAAGGCAACTTCCCCGAAATGTTGAAGGTCCAGAAGCTGGTGTTGCTGCCAAAGCCAGGCAAGCCAACTGGCGATCCGGCCTGCTGGATACACTCGGAAAACTCCTGGAAAGGATCATTCCTAACAGGTTGACGAAATTCACGGAATGTGAGCGCTGACTATCCAAGATGCAGTTCGGTTTCCGCAAAGGAGCATCAACAGTGGATGCAATTCGGACAGTGCTCGAGAGTGCTGAGAAGTCATCTAGACAGAAGCGAAGAGGAGATCGATACAGCGCTGTGGTCACGATAGATTTGAAGAACGCGTTCAACAGTGCCAGCTGGGAAGCCATCGCTGCATAGAATGAGGGTTCCCGACTATCTATGCCAGATCCTGAAGAGCTACTTTCAGAGCAGAGTGCTGCTGTACGAGCCGAGCGAAGGGCAGAAGTCAATGCGAATCACAGCGGGCGTTCCTCAGGGTTCCATTCTCGGTCCAACTCTTTGGAACGGGATGTACGATGGGGTCTTAACGCTGCAGCTGCCTAGGAAAGTGAAAATCGTGGGACGACGTGTCACTAACGGTGATGGGTGAGACACTTGAAGAAGGGAGGAGGTGTCGGTGACGGAGAAAATAGACGCGATCGAGAGCTGGATGAACGGGGTCAAGCTGCAAATAGCTCACCACAAGACGGAGGTGTTGTTGGTCAGATGCAGATCGACGTCGGAGGGCACGAGAAGCAGCAAGAGACGTCTGCGATCTACTGTTTTGTCATCGATACTCCGATATGGGGTTCCTGCCTGGAGTGCTGAGCTGAAAATCTAGCGGAACCGTGAAAAGCTAAACAGGACATTCCAGCTGATGGCTAGGGCATTGCAAAAAATTTTTTTTTTGAATTCTCAAAGGCCCCCCCTCTCATATTGTGACAAATGTCAAAGTAAGCTCAGATGCCAAATTTCACATCATTTGGACAATAATAGACCCCCGCCCACTTCGTTTGAAATTTTTTGAAATTGGTCGTATGGGAAAATATGGTGGAAAAATACATTAAATGCTATAACTTTTGAAGTAGCAATCAGAAAATTACAATTTATGCCTTTTTTGGAAGGAAATATTCTTAGTATTTAAATGGAGATATTTTTGTTTCTAGGAAAATACGGAAAAGTGGGGTACTGGGTCATTTTGGCCCCAAAATCCCCTATTTTTAATGATTTTTCTACTCCGTGATGCAAATCATACATATTTTGTAGTTTTTCTAATGTGAAAAAATCTCAGAAATCGATCGGAACCCTTTTGACCTTAGTCCGAATACGAGAAGTTGGGGTTATAGGGCTTTTTGTCATTCATATTAAATTTTATCATTTTCTCATGCATATATCTCTATTATTCTTCAATCAATTTTCATAAAATGTAACTTGTTGAACGTGTAAAATTCTGAGGAATAAAACAAAAATGAAAACGTTAAAGGTAAAATTCAGAAACATCAAACTTTTTGATATTGACTCTACAAAACTCATTTTTTTCATTGTTTGTCCTAATACCTCAACTTCCCCTATTTTTCCAGGAATGAAACTTTTCTCATGTGATCCCTAAGCATATTTTACACTAAAAGTAGTAATTTAAATAAGAATTTTGTTGTTAAATGGAGTTTATATGTGCGATTTTATGATAAAAATGTGAAATCGACACTATATGTCAAATAATTTGATGTTCCTGAATTTTACCGATAACGAAGCTATTTTTGTTATAATCCTAAGGATTTTCCACGTTTAATAAGGTATAGCTTATGAAAATTGAGTGAAGAATAATAGAGATATATTTACGAGAAAATGATGAAGTTTAATATGAATGACAAAAGGCCATATAACCCCAACTTCTCGTATTCAGAAAAAGGTCAAAAAGGCTCCGATCGATTTTTGAGATTTTTTCACATTAGAAAAACTACAAAATATGTATGATTTGCATCACGGGGCAGAAAAATCATTAAAAATAGGGGATTTTGGGGCCAAAATGACCCAGTACCCCACTTTCCCGTATTTTCCTAGAAACAAAAATACTAAGATTATTTCCTTCCAAAAGAGGTATAAATTGTAATTTTCTGATTGCTATTTCAAAAGTTATAGCATTTAATGTATTTTTCCTCCATATTTTCCCATAGTACCAATTTCAAAAAATTTCAAGCGAAGTGGGCGGGGGTCTAAAATTGTCCAAATGATGTGAAATTTGGCATCTGAGCTTACTTTGACATTTGTTACAATATGAGAGGGGGGGCCTTTGAGAATTAAAAAAAAAATTTTTTTGCAGTGCCCTATTGATGGCCGTACGAGTTGCGAGTGCCTACAGAACAATATCGCCGGGATGATCCCCATCTGCATCACCCTGGCGGAGGACGTGGAATGCTATCAGCGGAGAAATGCACGTAACGCTAGGAGATTGGTCCGAGCGGACTCGTTCGCTAAATGGCAGCAGGAGTGGGACAACGCGGAGAAAGGAAGGTGGAGCCACCGACTCATCCCAAATGTGTCGGCTTGGGTACATAGGAAGCATGGAGAGGTGAACTTCCATTTGACGCAGTATTTGTCCGGGCACGGATGCTTCCGGAAGTACTTGCATCGGTTTGGACATGCTTCGTCACCGATTTGCCCGGAGTGTGCGACTGTACAGGAGACACCGGAACACGTGGTCTTCGAATGCCCTAGGTTCGAAGAAGCTCGTAGGCGGAATTTCTCTCGAAACCCGATTTGTGGCTTCTTGTTTGTTACTTCGCCACTTCCTCTGCAGCTTGGAGAGTATGCTCGTAACCACTCTGTTGACAGCGTTCCAGGTATGTTCGTCGCGGCACATCTCTTCGACGATATTGTCCACTGTCATACCAGGTATACGGTATGACAGTGGACAATATCGTCGAAGAGATGTGCCGCGACGATATGGAACGCTGTCAACAGAGTGGTTACGAGCACACTCTCCGAGCTGCAGAGGAAGTGGCGAAGGGACCAACAAGAAGCCACAAATCAGGTTTCGAGAGAAATTCCGCCGCTGGGGAACTCTCCGACGGTGTAGACTCGGTACACCGCCGGGGACCAGTTGAGTAGTACGCGACATAGCGCCGGGTTTGGGTAGTCGGAGCGCCAGTGAACCGGACGTCAGGCTTCACCGAAATCACCGGACTGACTTCGACACCCTCCTGGTTAGCTCGTGAGTAGGCTAGATCAACCGCCGGGCACTAGATCGAGACGAAGCTAAATGGCTCGCGGAAACGAACATCAGCATCGGGAGAAATCTACCGCTCGGTTTCGGGAGAATCTCTTTCGCCGGGGATTTCTCCGTCGGAGTAGGCTAGATCGGGGACTAGGCCGAGTAGTTCGCGAACAAGTAAGGGAAGTAGAGCGAAATGAAAGGTGAGGGGAACCAAAGGACCTAAAGGAGTTGCGGCTCTAAATGGCACCGGACAGGGAGCCAAAGGGTTTAAGAATTTGTGGTGCTAAAACCAAAGAAGAATCGGTATCGGGAGAACTTTCTTCGCCGGGGAACTTTCCGTCGGCGTAAGCTAGATTTGGTGCCGGGGATTAGACTGAATAGACCGCGACGAGATACCACCAGTCGCAGGTCGTCGGGGCACCAGAGAAACGCACGCCCTGCTCCACCGGAATCGCCGAACTGACCGCGACTCCTGGTGGGTTGGTTCGGTTTCGGGAGAACTTCTCCCGTCGGGGAATTCTCCGTCGAACTAGGCTTCGGAGTTCGTAGTTCGCGAACAAGTCGCGGGAGCTCAACGAGTAAGGGTGCTTACAGAGTGGCGGCGAGAAGCTGAGCTGGGTCTGGAACTGACATTAGAGTGCGAGATGCGAGAAACCTGCTTACTGCAAACCAAAGGAAGGATGTCAGAGTGAAAGCGGAGCGGATCGGCGCCGAATGCCTTCTTTTACTCTGACAGGCTCTATTTGATATGCTGCGAGCAGGTTTCTCGCATCTCGCATCATACTGTCAGTACAAGCGCCCGCTCAGCTTCTCGCGGCCACTCTGTAAGCACCCTAAGTCGTGCTGAATAGTACGAGAAGGGATTTGCGGTGCTGAATGGCACAAGCGAGCCGAAGGGATCGGTAAATTAGACAATCTGAAGTGCCGCCCAGATTGTCTTCGTAGGGGAAGAGCACTGATGAACTAGTGGTGTGTCGAGTAGTGCTGTAACCCTACCGAAGAAACTAAATTCAAAGTAGTTGAAATGGAGTGAGTGCTATGTAGAGCAGTGGTTTTTAGCGGGTCGGTTGATGGCAAGCCCAAACCCATTCGCTGAGTAGGGTTTTGTACATTTTTTTCCTGCATTCTCAGCGCTTTTTTGAAAAAAAACGGACACGCACCCACACTTCTTTCGCTACCACATTGTGAATCAAAAGAAATTAACGTATTTCGACAACTATTTGCTGTAAATTCCTGAAGGATACGAAAACAAACTGTTCATTATTACTTTTAAAATGTTGCATGAGCAAGGCGTATGGCCAACAATAATCGATGGAATGTGGTATACTTGAAGAAAAACACTGGTCGATAGATATTATGTTTCGTAAAATGTAAAATTCCTTCGGTTTATGTTAGAAATAAACTCAGCACACGAGAAAATCTGGAGTGAAAAAAAAATTATTACATTTAATAATGAGCATTTTCACAAGTATAACAGTAGCAATATCCAGGTGCTTTATTGCATTGTGGTTTTAAACCAATTCTCGGGTTGGGATCAGAAGAAAATCCTTCGGGCATATCATACTGCTTGCCAGATTCTTGCATTGAAGAACACATTAGAATCTCGAAAGCTTCAGATTTTGTTAGAAGCTCGAAACCAACGAGCTCTGGAGCTAGTACGGATGGCTTAATAGCACGGAATCGGATACGGTGTAGAGCGTCAAGAATGGTTGGGCCGGCTCGTTTGAGATTTTCGTCGTTATCAGAATCAACCTTAACCTTCTTTGGCGGAGGATGCTCCTCGGACTGATTTGGACGCGATAGACGATTCCGTTCAGCATACCGCTTGACGGCTCGAAAGAGATCTAACTCAGAGTTGACAGTTAAAGAAGTCTGATCCAATATGGTGATTATTGTACTGAGGTCGGCATCAAGAAATCCATTGGTGACGATCATAGCATTCGTGTTTTTACACATGGTTCCCAGGCAGATACTCATCAGTTTCGATTCTTCATAAAATTTGGCGAATTCGTAGACCTGGCAAACGCTGACAGCGGCTTGATGAGATTCCAAATATTCAATGCACTGAGCAACAACACCTGGCAACATATATTTCTTAGCAGCGTAATAAAGATTGATTGCCTCAGAAACCGCAGCTATGGCCAGTTGATCCGTATAAATGTACCTGCAAGTGAGAAGTACGCTTAGTAGAAGGTACAGACAACTACGAAGAATATGTAACATAGAGAACACATTAACTAAAAGGAACAGATTTCTCGATTATTTTATATTTCAAACATTTATTTATGCCCAAGCGGCCTCATTTGGGTAGGCGATAAAAAAGAGACTTTTCATAAAAATTTTAAGCGCTGTTGCTGCCCACGTAGCGTTATGGTTTCAGGAACTCTGGCAGAGTGTACGGGAGAATAGCAGTTTGATTCTAGCAAATGCTTTATTAAATTTTAAAAGAAGAAAATCATACGATCCGATAGATACTCATGATCCAAATAATGCAAAAAAGTTCCTGGAAAAACTATCGACCCAAGGATGCAAAATGCCTACCTTTTCCACGGCTGTAATTTTTCTGCCTACATTCTCATTTCTCTCTCGATGCTGCTGTCATTCGCTAGTGCAGGACGCCCAGGGCTGTACGGCTGCCTGTGTGTAAAGCAGTAACATGACAGAAAACTACTGTCCCCAGTACAGCCACCAGACGCGAGCGGTACAGCTTCTCTTTCCTTATTTTACATTTTTTAATATTTTCAATCTTTTTAATATTTTTATTCAAAAATGACTACAATGAATGCGGCTCATTTACGCCACGGCCGGCATCAACGCTTTCGTGTGCGGGACTCTCCCTTTGACTATGCAGAGAAAAATGTACAAAGCGAGAGAACAAACTTTACTACGCCACACTCTCACCGAGCAGTCGGAGTACAGCAGCAAAACAAAAATGTATTCTACTGCTGTACGGGAAAATGTACTCGATTTGGCTACTGTTCTGGCAAGAGCTGTAGTGATGCGTCGCTGTAGCGGGCTGTACGGCTTGTGCAAATGAAAATATATCGAAAAAAATGTAGTTTATCGGTACCGTTGGCATCCCTGTATCGACCTATTTGAATACTGCTTTCGGAAAAATAGGTTCTGTAAGTTATGGCTGAAACGGTGAAAACTCGCCGTGTCAGGGTTTGTTCGTTTTACGATTTGCACTCCGTGTTTCTGAGCAAACGACTAGTCCCCGTAAGAAAAGGAGAAACAGCCAATTTTGGACAATTTTTGCATTACGTAATTTATGAATGGTCTTCTGGGTGTTTTTAAGTCTCTTTATTAGCACCTACAGGGGTACGCTGTAACAAATGGGTGCGCGACGTTAGGCATAATACATGTTGGTCATAATTGCAAAATAAAGATTTTAACCTTAGGGACCATCCATAAATGACGTAGCATTTTTGAGTGCTTTTTAGCCCCCCCCCCCCATTGTAGCATATCGTCACAAACCTCTAAATACCCCCTGGTAATTACGTAGCTTGGCGGTAACTCTCCCCCCCCCCCCCCTTGTCACGGCAATTTTTTTTAAAAAAATTCAAAACGATGTTAGTTATTCCCCTTTAAAAAAGCTACGTATCATGACATGACCCCCTACCCCCCTGTCGTCACACATCATCACAAAATACAAAACTCCCCCTCCTCCATATAATGCTGCGTCATTTATGGATGGTCCCTTAGGCTTATTTTTTCATACGTTTATTTGACACGGAATTTGCAAAAGCTTTTTACGCCAATTTCTTTTTTTACATAGCACGTTACAAAAATCTTTAAGACTAATTTTAGCTATACTAGTAATTTGTCTAAAACTAACACTGAAATCACTTTATTGTTTGCTTTTTACCTTATATTGTTGTATTTCATAATGATCTTGTATTTTCCAGTGTATTTATTTACTTTTTTTCTGTTATTGTTTAAACTTAAAAACTGAATATTCTAGGACACTTTAATTGGTGAATGATTAGCCTTGGATGAGAGTATGAGGAGATGAATTTAATTAAATTTTGACAGACGCTGTTTTTAGAAAATGATAGATAAGTTCCATGTATAGAGGATCGCGATACGCCAATATGCCTCTAACAGGAACATGGATTGGTCATCGTCGGACTTGTAAAGAATCTACTAATTGTGATCTGGCTTCACGATATTCAGTGCAGGACCAAACAACATGCTCAATGTCGTGGTAACCCTCTCCACAAGCACAATGATTACCCTCAGCGAGCCCAATACGACGGAGATGCGCACCTAAACTATAATGATTGGACATGAGCCTAGACATCACACAGATGAAGTCCCGACTTACATCCAATCCTTTGAACCATGCCTTCGTTGATACTTTAGGGATAATTGAGTGTAGCCATCGTCCCAGGTGGGAGAGGAAAATGGATCTTAGCCGCCAACTGAGTCGTAGTTTTTGGTGCTCTCTAAAGTTGTTAAATTTGAAGTGATTTGCGGGTTGGAATGCCCAGAATAGTGTACCGAGTGATAAAACAAAGTGATTCAATTCATTGTGATGCAAATTTATACAAATTTCCACTCGTGCGCAATGGAAATTTTTAGATTAAATTATAGCTAAGTTTGCTGAAAAGCGCAATTCTCAGCAGAGCTCGTGAAAGTGTTTGTGTATGTTCCGGCTCTCAATTGCGAATCTTCGTGGTAGTAGTAATAAAGAGCGAACCATTAACACTGCCAACGTGGAAGGTGTGTGTACGCCAAAGACTCTGCTGTATGGAGCATGGAGAGGAGCATCAAACCGATAAGTTTATTTTGAATTTATTCTTTTTGTGTTAGTGATGGGAGCTTGTATTTAGGATTTTTGGATTTTTGTTTTAGGGTAAAGTGCCTGTTTTCACCATGCTGGGGAGGGGCCTCGCTAGGTCGTTGGTTGCTCGGCCTGCGATCGATGAGGTGCGTGCGGGTTGGCATCGACTACTTTTCTTCGTTGTTTGGAGCCGGGATAGTAACACGGGCGCTTTGAGAGCGGCTTGGTACTTGTGTTTGGGCGCAGCGGGGACTCGAGTCGGGATGGCGGACGCTGCTCTGGCCGGCGGCTTCGGGTGGGTGGGGTGTGATAGTGGAGGCATGGTGACGGTAGGCTTATCGCCCTAGATTTCCTACGTGTTTTAACCGGTTGTAGTGTTCATTCGAGATGACCGGTTCTTTTGAGCGGCTCTCCATGGCAGTTTGTTTTGATAGCGCAGCTGCAGTACAGTGTGCATAGGTATGTTTTTTCCTGCTCTTTTGAGCTGTTTAGTTCGCATTTACACAATCGAGTGTTTTCCGCACACTGTTTCACAAACTGAGCATATTTAATGCACACATAAATGGTTGCTCGTTGTTTAGAAGCGAGTGTGTTGGTGGGATTTAGTGTTTACGGGGTGTAGTGGATTCTTGTTTTATTTTGTATTCGCAATGACAGTTGCGTGCAGGTTTGGTTTCGGGTTTGTTGTGGGCAGATTTGTACTAGTATAGCTTACCACCACTTTGAGGTAATATCAATTTTTATTCTCACACTGCATTAGTGCAATGCTGATGTAGGAACGTAGACTCTTTTAGAGTTTGTTTATGATTTTGTCACCTGGTAGCGAAGCATCATCGGGAATGTAAATCGCTGGAATGGTAAATGCTTTACGAGTCAAAAGTTTATTGGGTTATTGAATCGGTGAATCGTTTGATATATTTGAAGGTTGTTGTTCGAATTATGCACGTGGGTTGCTGGACCTACTTGAGTGCTGCTCTTGACGGAGTGGCTGTGGGTTTTGTTTCGGTACACAATTGTATTGCGCGCCCCAGTACATTGTATTAGTGTGACGAGAAATCACAGCTGTTCTTTTAGGAGCGGCGCTCGGCTGAGTTGATGGTGTTTCGGGCAACTTTTTGTGATGTCTGAATAATGGTTGTCGGATTTCATATGGATTAATGGGGAGCGGGGTTCATCGCATTTTTTCTGTGCATATTCGTTGATAGTGGGACAGTTCCTGGACTCCATTCGTTGCTACACTTGTTGCGGATAATTGTGGGACGGCCGCGTGTGTAGAGGGATGATTTTAGCAATGATGACAAGTGAACCGCATGAGAATCGAGTGCGAGCGCCCAATCTATTTCATTTTTGGGGTTCAGGATAAGAAAAATCAATGGCGTTTCGAACTAGCCTACTTTCATACAACATGTAATAAGACTACTTGTCACGTGTAAATGTCTACCGATCGGAAAATCAAGCACAGGTTAACATAAATAACTCACTCCGGATAGCCGGCTGTTCGGAAAATGCATTATTTCTTTTCTCGCGCGAAAATAGATGAATAGATGTCTCAATTACACTTTCTAGTAGTCTTGTGTAACTCGAAGTCTGTGTCTCGCGCGCTCATTTTACAAAGCCTATACTTTATCCTTTTATGTAACGCCTCGCGAAGAGATGAGTGTTAGGATGCGTATTCGAACGGCATTCATTTTTTTACTGGAGGTTGTGCACCAGAGGGCTTTGATTTGAAATGAAAATACAAAGCGCGTGAGTACTTGGCTGGATCACAATGTCTACCGGAATGTTTCTCTAGCTACTAGCATCAGTTCTCTCCTGCGACACTTGTGGATGATGCAGGGAATTCCTCGGTCATGGTAGTCACGGGTGTTGAACTAACATTCCTTCCCATCCCATGGTTGGCCTGCATGGGCGTGGCCGTCTACGTTGTTGATCATACCGTGATCTTAGTCTCTCTGGGTTGCACGTTGAGTGTGATGTACTGGTCCCGGCTATCATACAATCGGTTCAGTGTGCAACTTCAGCGGGTTTTGATCAGTCACGGGAGACTCACGTGCGGTCAACTAAGCTAAGCTAATCCAAATATTTACGTCACTAGGATACAGTAGTGTTGGGTTAATTTGCCAGTAAAATGTTAGGTTTTGCTTTGTGGGTGTTTTACTATCCCTATGATACGAGCCTGTTTTACACAGGGTACTGCACATACCTTCGGCTCTGAACTCGGATTACAGCATCATTGCATTCCACCCAACGAAATTGGAACAGGGGTTTTTGTATTTTACCGTACGCTTGTTTTTTTGTATGTCGCAGGAAAGTCTGCTATTTCTACCTGTGACCTATTCGGGTGGATAATAATGTACTATAAGCTTACTCCAATCCGATTCCGCTCCGCTTCTGTCCAGTCCTATTTGGTGCTGATTCAATACTGTACATGGGCATCGTTATTCTTCCGTATATTTTATATGCGCGCGTTCACACTTGTCCTTACAATTGTAGATGCGGGCGTATGGTTGAGTGTTGATGTCCTTGCGCGGTGACTCCCATTTCTCATGCAAGTTTTATTGGTCTGTGTATTGAGTGTGCGGCGGTGATGTTGAGGTGGTTTGGTGCACAATCCTATTGTTGAGATAGTGCGGTGATTCGGTTGACCGCATTGGAATAGGCGTTTTTCTCGATCAACGCCTTCAAGGCTGGTACCAAGAATGCCTCACGGATCGCTCAAGCGTTCCCTTTTTTCGTTTGAATGCTCGTTGGTTTGTCTGGTCTTTTACTCGTCTATTTTGGAAGGTTTTGGTTGTAAGTTTTTTTTGTACAATTAAGGACGATTTTTCAAAAAGAAAGCTTTTTTTGTTAAAATTTCCACCATCTTGTTTATAATTAATATAATAACATATTAATGAATTTTTGAAGGGGGATGGGTCGTGGACTGGATGATTTTATGTGGTTTGGGGCCCTTTTAAATTATTAATTTTCGGTGAACGTGCGAGCGCCGGTTCATGGTGCGGCACCATGTTGCATCTATTTTGTGCATTGGCAACTTCGTGGTTCTTTGAGGGAGTGGGGAACGGGATTTCGCATACAACTGTTTTGTAGTTTGCAAGGAAGCTGTAATCCGTTTTGCCTTTTTAACATGTCGGAGGGTGAAGTAAGACACTCCTATGTCCCCTTAAACTTAAAAGAAATTCTATATATATATATAGAATATCATCATCATCTTTCACAACTGTAATTCTTTCAACTATCTCATTTTTTATACTTATCTAGTACTCAGTATAACCAATAGTTAGCATAACAATAAATAAATCGCGCGCGGTAATGATTGTTTAGAACCGGCACTTTATTGTTGCAATTCAAGATTAGTAACAGTTCCTCTTACTACGACACCACTCTACCACTTAGATTCGGAATTTTATTCAAAAGATCGCCGGGAAAACTTTACACAGACACGGCAGAATACACAAAACATTCGCGGCGTGATGAAAAATTGAACGATATCGATTTATTAAAATATAAGCAATACTCCGGCTATCCGGAGTTTAATTTGCATATTTAACCAATCGCATTAATACAACAAATGATAAATCTCCCAAATTCTCGGCAGCCGGCTGCCCGGAGCAATTTTCACATGATAACGCTACCGGCACACTTACTAACAAATATCCCCTCCCGTGATACATGTGGAGATGCAGCGGATTCCTCGGTCTCTAGCAGCAACATGTATCGGACTAACATTCCTTCCTTCCCCAGAAGATCTGCATTCGGACGTGGCCGGCGTCGGTATTGATCAGCATGCAGGGATCAATATAATTGTACAATGTGGCTCATCGTGCTATTCCCAAGCATGTTGTTCCAATCAACATTTTACAATCTCAATTGGTTCTGGTCAATAACGGAGTAGCAACCACGGGCGATCTCTTATGCTTATGCTTAATTGAGTGTAGCCATCGTCCCAGATCTCCATTGTCCCAAGATGTTTGCCAACTAGCAAGCGTCCTCTGTCGAGAAGCGCTATAAAATTCATTGTAAGCGATGGGTCTTTCATATATTTCACCATCTAGTGCACCAATCTTGGCTAAATAATCAGGTTTCTCATTGCCCGCAATAGAGCGGGAATGGGCGGGGAGCCACACTAGGGTAAATTTATAACATTTTCTTGATAGGTTACTCAGAGATTCTCGTATGTTTCCCAAAAAGAATGGATCGTGATTATCAATCCTCTTTGAGCGCAGAGCTGCAATTGTGCTGAGACTATCAGTGAGGATAAAGTAATGGTGTAAAGTATTAATTATTTCTGCAAGTTTGAGAGAAATTGAAATTTTTTTGTTGAAAATACCGAAACCAGTGGCCTCACTGATTCGTGGTCCATCAGTGTAAAACATTTTAAGGCAGTCTATGTGTTGAATATTTTAGGGATCTCCAGCGAGCGCAGATGATCCGGAATTCCATGAATCTCCGCTTGCATGGACGTGTCGAAGAATAAAGTGGATTCTGGAGTATCTAGTATATTGACGTATGTGGGAACATATCTAGCAGGCGTTATTTCTTGTGACATGTGATTGAAGTACACTGTCATGAATCTGGTTTGGGGTTGAAGCTCGACAAGTCTTTCAAAATTTCCAATTACCAGTGGGTTCATAACCTCTCATCGAATAAGTAAACGAGAGGAGAGATCCCAGAATCGGCCTTTTAAAGGAAGAACTCCCGCTAGTACTTCAAGACTCATCGTATGGGTCGACTGCATGCAACCTAAGGCGATTCGTAAACAACGATACTGTATCCGTTCCAGTTTAATAATGTGAGCGTTCGCAGCTGAACGGAAACAGATGCACCCATATTCCATTACTGAAAGTATTGTTGTTTTATACAATCTTATCATGTCACTTGGATGAGAACCCCACCATGATCCAGTTATTGTTCGCAGAAAATTCATCCTTTGTTGGCATTTCGTTATTAGATACCCAATGTGGCCTCCCCATGTGCCATTAGAATCGGACCAAATTCCAAGGTATTTAAGTCAGGATTTGGGCTATCGTTCTATCAACCAACTGAAGCTGAAGCTGAGCTGGATCACGCTTTCTTGAGAAAACGACCAACTCTGTTTTCTCCGTAGAGAAATTGATGCCCAGCTTTAAAGCCCAAATTGATAAATTATCCAAGCTATCTTGCAATTTTTGTTGTTGTAAATTTATAGCTTTTGGTCCTGTAGCAGAAACCACACCATCATCTGCAAGTTGCCTTAGAGTACATGGGCTGACAATACAATTATCAATGTCATTCACGTAAAAATTATAGAGCAGGGGGCTTAGACAAGAGTCCCATTAACATATTCTGAGTGTCGCCAAATCGCCATATGAAAAATGCATGTGCTTTTCTGACAATAAATTGTATAAATAATTATTTTATATCGGTGAAAGACCACATTGATGTAGTTTCTCCGAGAGAACATCAATGGAGACTGAGTCGAATGCTCCTATTATGTCTAAGAACACAGACGCCAACTGTTCTTTTTTTTGCGTAAGCGAATTGGATTTCTGACGAACGTAACGCCAGGCAATCATTCGTTCCCTTTCCTCTCCGAAAACCAAACTGGGTATCTGAGAGCAAGCCGTTCGCCTCAACGCAATTGTCGAGACGTCGTAGGATAATTTTTTCCAACAATTTCCTGATGCAGGATAGCATTGCAATCGGTCGATACGAGTTATGATCGGAGGCTGGTTTTCCCGGTTTTGGAATGGCGATAACTCTCACTTGTCTCCAGTCACGCGCGACAATGTTCTGCTCGAGAAACTTGTTGAATAAATTCAACAAGCGTCTTTTTGCTAGGTCAGGCAGATTATGCACCAAGTTGAATTTAATTCTGTCTAGTCCCGGTGCATTATTGTTGCATGAGAGGAGTGCAATTGAAAACTCCATCATTGTTAAAGGCGAATCTATGAAATCGTTACTTGTGGGAGTATCGCGAATGATTTTCTGCGCAGGAGCAGAATCTGGACAAATTTTCTTGGCAAAATTAAATATCCAACGATTCGAAAAATCTTCGTCACGTTTCGATTCCTCATTCTTCTGGCTGTGTTTCAAAGAGTACTCATTGATGTTTCTCTTGACAAGTCATCAACGAAGCGTCTCCAATAACTAGACTTTTTGGCACGACGTATACTGTCAAATTTGTTTTGCAAAATTAAATAATTTTCAAAGTTCTTCGGTATACCCCCTTTCTGTTTCATAATTTCTTTGTAGGCAACTTATTTAGCTTCATATGCATCAGAGCACTCTTTGTCCCACCAAGGATTAGGGGGCCGTCTATTTATTGTCATGCCAGGATTGCATTTCGTTTGGGCTTGTTCTGCTGCTTTAATAATCAAACCCGCTAGGAATTCATATTCTTCGGTAGGAGGTAGCTCTTCTGTCGAAGCAAGTGAAGTGGAAATTAATGTTTCGTATGTTTTCCAATCAATATTTCGTGTCAAGTCATAAGGAACATTGATTGAATTCGTAAGTCCTAATTCACTGTTAATTGAAACAACGACCGGCAAATGATCGCGCTACCGTGAGGATCAGGTACAACCTTCCACGTGCAATCTAACCGAAGTGATGTCGAGCACAGAGATAGATCTAATGCACTTGGACGTGCAGGAGGTCTGGGAATGCGTGTTGTTTCGCTAGTATTTAAAACTGTCATGTTAAATTCGTCACAAACATTGTATATCCAAGAGGATCGATTATCATTGTAGAGGGAACCCTACAATACTCCGTGCGAGTTGAAGTCTCCCAGTATCAGACGCGGAGCAGCCATGGATTCCACTACCTCAAAAATTTGACGTTGTCCAATTTGAACTTTGGGAGGTATATATATATAGAAGCGATAGACATGTCTTTTCCTTTAACCCTCCGGAAGTCGCGCTTATGACCCACTGAACGAGCAGCCACTGGTGCGCTAAGACGATTTCGCTAGATTTTCAGAGCAGCGTGCACTCAGTGCACTAGCGCGACTGCCGGAAGGTTAATATTCGTTTGGACAGCTACAGCCTCAATGCCAGCAATCATGGGGGTGGTAATTCTATAGAAAGAATAGCACTTTTTAATTCCTAGAAGCACTCCTCCATACGGGGTGTCTCGGTCTAGGCGAATAATGTTGAAATCATTTAAGTTGAAATTAATGTTTGAGGTAAGCCATGTTTCACATAGAGCAAAAGCGTCGCATTTTAAATTATGCGGTAAAATTTTTAAGGAATCTATTTCTGGTATGATACTTCTGTAATTCCACTGTAAAACAGTGATAGAGTCATTCACCTTAGGAGTTGAATTATCCACCGAGAGATATAATTGCTGCAAGGATGGGCCATTGATCAATCAGCTACTCTAAAAATGTTCTAATTGTTGGGAGGAAAGCTGAAAGTATACTCTTTAGTGGTTCAGAAATATTGAATGCTTTAAAAATCCAATCAACAATTTCAGAAAATTTCAATAATCCTACTCCCGGTTGAGGCTCAGAGGAAGTCGAAATTTTATTATTTCCAGTAATGGTGTTCTGTTTGGATTGTACATTCCCAAAACCGGGCGGAATTGACTTCGGTTTTGAACCGGAATTTGTTGGTTTTGGGCGCAGTTTATCTATTGGAGGAGAAATTTTGAGGCTCTTTCTTGGCGGTTTGGGAAAAAAAGACTGTTTTCTTTTTCTGGAACCTTTGGGTAAAACAAATGATGTACCTTCGCACTCTCCGTCAGAGTCAGACTGTTCCGAAAATAGATATGTGTAAGTGTTTTCTAGGAAGATGGGTTTAGGGGTAGCATTTTTCAACATTTCTGCATAGGAGCGCTTAGACCTCTCATTCAAGGATCGTTTAATTTATCCTCCGTAAAAATGGGGCATGCAAGGAGCTCATGCGAGTTTTCTCCGCACATTAAACATTTTTCTGAATTTTTATAGCATGTATCCTCTTGATGAGAACCTCCACATTTGCCACATCGTGCCTTATTGGAACAGTAAATGGCTGTGTGGCCAAGCTGTTTACTATTAAGGCAATTCATTACACGAGGGATAAAAAGACGAACGAATCTTATCGATAATGACATAGTTGGGCAGCGCAGAACCAGCGAAAGTCACTCGAAATGAGTCAGACAGTCGATAAACTTTTTTATCTCCCTCGTGTGATACTGAATGCAATTGCTTGCATTCAAGTATCTTTACGTCTTTAAGTATTGGTGTCTTTGAAACGACCAACCCCATGCTTAATTTAGTCATCAACAGTAAAACTCGATTCTGTGATGACCCCATCAATTTCAATTTCCTTTGAAGGAATATACGCTCTATATTCACGCGTAAAAAGCTCGCAAGAAGCAATTGCATTGGCTTGTTTGAGACTGCCAACGACAATGCGTATTTTATCTTTATTAACTTTGACGATCTCTTTTACATCCGAGAATCGCGAAGTCAAATCTTTCGAAATTTGCATAATATTTAGCGTCTTTACTTTACGCCTAATAAATACAATCCATGGTCCCGTTGACGACTCTGGGTAAATTTTAATTCTAATCGGGTTTACATTTTCAGCAGAAGGCCTAGGAGGAGGGTCTGTTACTCGTTCTCCCATCTCGTCATCCATTTTACCTAGCAAGAAAAACTATCACAAAAAGGAATGAAAAATATAACTGTTATCTGCTATCTCTGAGGTGACAAAGACACCGGTAGAACACACCTCGTGTGTTACGTTGTAAACTCGGTGCCCGTTGTTTGACAATGTGACACTTGCTGTCCTTCTTCGTCGCGTTGTTTCTTCAGTAGATAAATAGGCCTACCTGCAACACTTCAAAACTCTTTCCGGTTAAGCTGCTCGTCAGTATCACCACTACAAGCGCGCTCTCTCCGTTTCCACCACCGCGGTAGACAAATGTGGCTACCTGTGGCTTGCTGCGAAAACCCCACCCCCAGGCACGATCACTGTCAATTTCTGACACCGCGGTAGGCAAATTCGTCTACCCGCGGTTTGCTGTCAAAACACCACTTGTCGAGGATGCCGTTGACCACGCCTCCGACGTATCAACTGTCGACTCACACTTAACAAACTGGTCTCTCTCTCTCTCTCTCTCTCTCCCACAAACACGCATACAGCGTCTCGCACTCCGTCGTTCTCTCGAGAATAAAACCTTCCACCTGGAGGCACAACCGTCTCAGCCGGTTGCAAAAACTGTTATGTACCTTAGGCTCATATTTTTCTGGTTAGAAAAACCTACGTTATGCTAAAATACAATTAAAGTTATTTAACTCTTATAAGCATAGAATAATTTCCCATTTTCTGTATTGCTGCAAAGAAAATGCTGAATGCTTTCTCCATTTAAGTGAACAGTTTTTGTTTAAACATATGCGAAGCCTATTTCATTGTTTCAGGCGTCGATTTGTATTACCAACTCAGTCGCAACCTAATTTCGAGGAATAAGAGACCGAACGGGCGCTCTTTTCTGGAACCTATGAGAGCGTGCAGTGGTTTGGACAGGCAAAGCATTGGAATTCGGATGAAACGTTCGCGACCGCGCCTTGTTTGTTTCGTCAACTTGTCACAGTGTATGGAAAAATCTCGCGTAATTTTAGCTTTGTTGACATCAAGAATATTATCATAGTACTGAATAATATGGGAAGATATCATTCTAGACGCAACAACATTTACATATTAGTTGAATAAAAAATTGTAAAATTTTCCATTCTTTATTTCATGAGCTGTACTTCAAAGTAAATATTTTCATCTTGAACAGTTGCAACCTGCATGGGTATTATCCATACCTGAATACAAATGAGATTGATTTGAAACAAGATTATTGGCCTTGTTTAATCATGTTGCTATTGTGACTAACCACTTCAGCCCGTTACTTTGGCTTAAATGACAGTACGAAAGGGAGGGGGTACCCGTTCAAAATTTCATTTCATTTTAAGCGTTACAACAATGTAGAATTTTTTGAAAATCGAAATTTTATTTTATTCGCCTAAAAAATGCTGACAGCGAGCGACGCTAACCAACGGTGTTGGGCTGTTCTGATGGTGAATATTAAGTGATTCCTCTCGTGTGGTTGAGGCAGGCTTTGGTTCGGGCCACATGATTTCCGGTTTACGTAAGAAGCTTTGCCCTGTGAACCAAACACCATCGGATTGCAGATTTGGACCACAGTTCCATTTGGTGGCTTCGTCGGCCGCATTCCATCCATCCTGAAGCCCATATATCCTGCCTTAGTATTTTTCCATGTTTAAGGAAGAAACAGATAAAGCCTAGCGGATCGAAAAAACTCATGAGTATCTTAAGCACCTCACGCTTGGTGGGAGTGTGGCCGTCTGCTAGGATTGGTTGTAGGTCACCTCGAAGCGCGAACGTGTATGTGAACACATCATCCTTCGGTATCCAACGCATGCCGAGAACTGATTCTGCTGATTCGTTTCTCTCCAACAGTAGGTATTTAGATCCTTCGGCTGGTGTTTCTCCAATACCGCGCAACACGTCAATTGAGTTTGATCGGAAGTTTCTTAGTTCAAACCCGCCTCTGGAGTGTACTGTTTTAACTTCTTCAATTACTTCTGTGGCCTCCTGGATAGTATGAAAGCTATCTAAGTGGTCGTCAACATAGTGCCTTTTCTGTATAGCTTCCGAGGCACGAGGATACTGACAAGCAAACTCTGCCGCGTTGATATTTTTCACGTATTGGGCTGACGCGGGAGACCATGTTGACCCGAAAGTTGCAGCGTCCATTACGTAGATCTGCGGACGATCAGTTGGATTATCACGCCAGAGAAACCGTTGCGATTGGCGATCTTGCTCCCGTATTTTTATCTGGTGGAACATCTCCTTGATGTCTCCACATACGGCTATTGGAAACTGATGGAAGTGACTCAGGGCAGTAAGCAGAGGGGTCAGCAAGTCTGGTCCTTTGAGAAGTTGTGAGTTGAGTGACACGTCGTTGATCTTCGCTGCGGCATCCCATATCAACCTTACTTTACCAGGCTTTTTGGGATTAATAACGACACCCAGTGGCAAATACCAAACGCGCTTCGAACCGTGTCGTCAGCTCCACATCGCTAGCCTTATGAGTGTACCCCTTTTTCTCATATTCCGCTATCTTCTCTCGAACGCATTCTTTTAGTTGTGGATGTTTCTCCAGCTTTTTTCCAAAGACTGTAAACGGCGTTTGGCCATCGGGTAGCTATCTGGGAAATTAAAATTATCCGTCTTCCACAAAAGTCCTGTCTCAAATCCGGAACCGGTTCGCCATGTAGTATCGTTTAGCAGCCGTCTCGCTCGCTGATCTTCCTCAGATTCTATGTTTTGAACAGGATTAACAGTTGCCATGGTGTCTAGAGTGAAGTAGTCTCGCAGTTGTTCGTTCAACAAACGATCGGGATCTGTGACTGCAGCGATATGGAAATTGACGAGAGCGTTAGTAGCGTTCGCTACGCATCCGTATATACCCCATCCGAGTCTACATTTCGCTGCGATGGGTTCTCCAGGTTGGCCTTGCCGCACTTTGAGCGGCACACCGAGGTGTAGATTGTCTAGACCGATGAGAAGCTTTGGCTGGATAAGCTCATAGTCCTCAAGCGGAAGCCCTCGTAGATGAGGGAACATCCGTGCTAGCTCACGATACCTTAATGCTTGAGAAGGTAGGATAAGGCTAGTGACAGCGCGGGCATTAACGAGCTTGTGTCTAGTTCTACCCGAAATTCCTGCAATTTTCAATTGCACCTTTTGGGATAGTGATTCCTCACGCGTAACGTTTCCTGTCCATCTCAGAGTCAGTGGTTCTGATTGTCCGGTCACGCCTAGCTGTTCAGCGACTGTTTTTTTCTAGCAGAGTGAGTGAAGATCCTTCATCGATGAAAGCAAAGATGGTTATGGCTCGTTCCTGCCCGTATAAGACCACTAGTATCATGCGAAAGACAGGAAACATAGTCTCGGAGGAATAAGGCACGGTTGTAGACACGTTTATTGGATAGGAAGTGGACGAAAATTGATGAAGGAGAGAGTTATGTTTAAGGCGACAATTTTCTATATTGCAGCCTTGCCATAATCGACATGGCCACTTGCCGTGACTATTCAAACAGGTCCGACACAGCCCCTTTTGTTGGACTAATTGCCAGCGCTGATCTACAGACATTGTATTGAATTTGCTGCATTCAGCCACACGATGACCTTCGCGATCACACACAGCACATGGACGACCTGGCTTACGATTCGTAGCAAATGAGTTCGTGCTGGGAGGGGAAGACGCAGAATCGACCGAGTGAGTTTGAATATGAGCCCTTGCCCTCGGCCTCTCGCCTTTGTTAGTTGTACCGATGCATGGCAGATCAAATGTTACCTCGCTCGCCGCTGTAACCAGTCGCGACATAAAGCTGCCAAACGTCCGCAGAGTAGGCACGGCATCCCGGTTCTTGTAAACGGCCCAATCCAGTCTAAGTGATCCCGGCAGTTTTTCTGCCAGTTCCTGCATCAGTACTGGGTTTGAGAGATGACTTTCTTGTTGTGCAGCGGTGAGGTGGTCAACGAGATTTTGAACAGCTAGTCCAAACTCCATTATGGTCTCCAGCCGATCATGTCTCGGGGCTGGCACACATTTAATTTTTTTCGAGCAGCGACCGAATGAGTAGCTCCGGCCTCCCATAAAGCGTTCGCAGTATTTGAATCACATGCGGAACTCCCGACGGTAGTAGGCCGCAAGTAGCAGTCGATTGCTCGAAGCTACTAATAAAGATGGGCCAGTCTTCGGGATGTCCGCTAAACGTTGGTAATTCCTTTCCCAGTACTTGACGAGCAGCGATTTGCTGCGTACCCAGCATCGTGGGATGACCTCCGGGTCTAGCCTGAGCAGTCGGGTATGAATGTTGTTGGGGGATGGGTGATTGTACGACCAAATTAGAGGAACCATCATGTTGGTGACGGTGACTCTCGCGGTTAGAAATTGATGAGAGGTGATGCGGACTTTCCCGGATTCGATCGGAATCAGTCCGCCCGTTGATCGTGCTTCCTGGTGGGTCTTTGAGGACCACCTGAGATTTCGAGCTGTTTTCGCTATTGTCTCCCGAAATCTTCCCCTTTGATCCTCCACCGTGTTGTTTATTCAGCCATGCTGATACTTTTTTCCTTCGAACTGATAATTAACCCGGGTGTCGATTCAGCCTTGCTACTCGCTGCTATTTGAAGGAGTTTTCGTTTTTGTTCCAGCGACTCCTGCCGAATCAACTGTTGCTTTGCTTGAAAGGCTTTTTCATCCTGAAGTTTCAGCTCTCGCAGCCGTTTTTCCTCCTCCATCAGCAATTTCATCTCGGCTATCTGGCGCTTCTTCTCTGCCATTTCTCGGGTCCTCAGAGCAGCTTATTCCTTAACTGCTTGTTCTTTCATCTGTTGCTCTTCCTCCAGTAATTTCATTTGTGCTTCGAGTAGAGCAGCGCGAGTGCTGGAAGTTGCACTTTCTGGTACAGGAGCCACGGTTTTCTTGCTTCTTTTCGACCCCACGCTTTTATTCGATGTTTTGGCAGTTTTCCCTTCCGGTTTTGGGGGGTTTTAGAAGCTGACGGACAGCTGCTCTAGCCGATTCACCTAACGTACACTCTTGGCAAGTGTACGGGAGCTCAGTTATTGCTTCGGTCACACCTGCACATCCCAAGTGCTCCCACGTATGGCACTGATCGCATGCGACCATGAGGACTTCGGCCGAGTCCGGTCGATTGCATCGACGACAATGGTAACCGCTGGTGTCGTGGAGTTCTTCCATCTTCCAACCCAATCCAACGTACAATATTCTTGTGGGCGCAAGTTACTGGCCAATTCTTGACAGCAAACACTTTTTTATATCGGTTAGCTTCCAGCTAACAAAAGGATTTTATTAGTCTTTTCATTCGACTGCAATTTATCGTACTACTCACAATATTGGTGATCAACCCGTAGATTGAATAAACTCCTATCAGACGATTCCACTCTAGCTAACTCGCAATATTCCGGGTTCTGGAATTCCATTTTAGGTTAGATTAGATTTAACTTAGTTAATAATTCTATGCTAGATTTAATTCATCATTTTAATCTTCTAAATAGTACTTAGGGGTCATGCATAAATGACGTAGCATTTTAGGGGGTAGGGGGGTTATACCAAATTTGTGACGAAGTGTGACGAGGGGGAGGGTAGGGTCAGAAGTTGTGCGACGTAGCATGAAGCTTAAGTTTTTTTTGACGGGCATCAAAACCCATTAATTAGAGAAAACAGTTTAATGTTCCTCCATTCCCAAGTTGCTTTTCACGAGGTTTTTTCTTTTGGTAAATTTTACTGTTCGCGAAATGGCAGGCTCGCAAAGAAATGGGAAGATTTTTCATGCGGATTTAAATTGCCACATTAGTTAGCTAATATTGCTAACTAGTAGACTTATGTTGGTTAAATTTTCTTTCGGATTCAATCAAAGAAAATTTAGTAATTTAGTTGAGTTTATGCTTCCTAAAATCGTTGGCAGGTGCAGGATGTGAACTTCTCTTCATGCTCTATGACATGTAAAATTCTTAACAAAACTATCCACACTACATTTGTCATGAAATGTACTTGCTTGTAGGCAATTTGCTGTTATAATGAAAATGTTGATAAAAGTCGTCAAACATTTTGTAAGGACATGTATTTAAAAGAATTGAAAAACATATGTAATTTTTTTCATCTCATGGTCGCGTTGCGTGGGGGGGGGGGTAGGGAAATCCTACGTCATTTACAAGGGGGAGGTTTAAATTTTGTGACCAAATGCTACGAGGGGGGAGGAAGGGGTCGAAAATCGCCAGAAAAAAGCTACGTCATTTGTGTACGGCCCCTTACTCTAACTGCTCCGATGTTTAATTGTTAAATTTAGTTTTTAAGATATATCAATATTAATTTTAAGGAAATCCAAAATAAATTTTACCGACACGTTCACTTCAGCAGCGAGCACATTTTTCTGATCTATCTCTTCCCGTCTACATGACATTGATGACATTTCTTCCCTCTTTTCGTGGTCGATTGAGAGTTGCGCCGAGTGGATGTCGACATTGCCATAATAGGGATTTCAGTCGCAACAGTTGTCTTAAAAATGATATGTCAAAATATCGGAAGCGACAATAATGTATGTTCAAATTTTCAATTCGGCAACGCCTCTTATGTATGTACCTTTCTGACATATCTGACATATGCCGATTTTTTCGTGCTCTACAGTGCAGTGGTGTAACCCCTTAACACATGAGTTCACATTTTCACCCGTTTCTGTAATTGTATTGTTTATAGGGATAAAATCAATGATATTGATATATGCGCAATTTAAAGATTGTGTGTCGAGATGTTAGCGCAAGCTGGGATTGCCCACGTCAAACCCATGGTCTGCTTCTTTTATTTGAGCAAAAACTTCTTCATGTTTATACAACAGAACAAAACGTTGCTCGAGTTTGGTCAGCGTCCAGGGTAATTCTACAAGAGTGAAAAAGTGCGAACATTCAGGACCACTCGACGCTATCACTGCCGACAATGAGATTCTTTAAGTAATACATCAAAATGATAATTTATGCCTAACGTACATTATGCCTAATGTATTTATGCCAAACGTAGATTATGCCTAACGTCCGTATGCCTAACGCATTTATGCTTGATTAAAACACTAGACTGCCCAGAAAAAAAAAATTGTTGAAAATTTTATAAACCCAATCCTGAATAGATTACTAGTGCCACCAGGAGTCTCTGATCTAAATTTGAATCAAATCGAACAAGCCCAGTTACCGGACAAACGTGTTCGAAGTTAGCCTGGGATTTAAAAAAAAAAACATGAGTAAGGCCCCCTAACTTGCATTTTCACCGCTAAGTGACAGTATATATCTCAGTTCATCACTGCAAATGCAAATGAGAAACTACAACTACAACTTTGTCGAAGACTGCAAATCAATCCAACTTCCTTTCAGAGAAAGTGATAGAATATGGATATATTCACGAGAATTACTGGAAAATGCTAGTTCTAGAATGTCGTAGAAGATACCAATTTTCTAACTCTTTCTGTTGAAGTTTTTTTATTTATTAACAGATTAAGGCCGAAGTGGCCTGTGCCGTATACAAAAGATTCCTCCATTCCACTCGGTCCATGGCCGCGCGTCGCCAGCCACGCAGTCTGCGAAGGGTCCGCAAATCGTCTTCCACCTGGTCGATCCATCGTCGTGTACTTGGGCTCATTCCGACATTCTGGCTACGTGCCCGGCCCACCGTAGTCGTCCGATTTTCGCGGTATGACAGATGGGCGGCTCCCCCAACAGCTGATGCAACTCATGGTTCATTCGCCGTCTCCATGTGCCGTCTTCCATCTGCACTCCACCGTAGATGGTACGCAGCACTTTCCGTTCGAAGACACCAAGTGCGCGTTGGTCCTCCACGAGCATGGTCCAGGTCTCGTGCCCGTAGAGAACTACCGGTCTAATCAGCGTCTTGTAGATGGTCAACTTCGTACGACGGCGAACTCTGTTCGACCGAAGTGTTTTGCGGAGGCCAAAGTAAGCACGATTTCCTGCCACGATGCGTCTACGAATCTCTCTGCTGGTATCATTGTCGGCGGTCACCAGTGAGCCCAAGTACACGAACTCTTCAACCACCTCGATTTCGTCGCCACCGATGCAAACTCGAAGCGGGCGGTTTTCATTCTCTTCTCGTGAACCTCTTCCTATCATGTACTTTGTCTTCGACGTGTTGATGGCAAGTCCGACGCGCTTGGCTTCTCTTTTCTGTCTGATGTAGGCTTCCTCCATCTGCTCAAAGTTTCGTGCAATAATATCAACGTCATCGGCGAAGCCAAGTAGCTGAACGGACTTTGTGAAAATCGTACCACTCGTGTCGATCCCTGCTCTTCTTATTACACCTTCCAGCGCGATGTTGAATAACAGACACGAGAGACCATCACCTTGCCGTAACCCTCTGCGTGATTCGAAGGGACTCGAGAGCGTCCCTGAGACACGTACTACGCACATCACCCGATCCATCGTCGCCTTCACTAATCGCGTCAATTTGTCCGGGAATCCGTACTCGTGCATAATCTGCCATAGCTGATCTCGATCAATAGTGTCGTATGCGACTTTGAAGTCGATGAACAAATGATGTGTGGGCACATTGTACTCGCGGCATTTCTGCAGTACTTGACGAAGAGCGAACACCTGGTCCGTGGTAGATCGTTCGCTCACGAAGCCCGCCTGGTACTGCCCCACGAACTCTCTTGCAATTGGTGATAGTCGACGGCATAGTATTTGGGAGAGTACCTTGTAGGCGGCGTTCAGCAGGGTGATTGCTCGGTATTTACAGCAATCCAGCTTGTCGCCCTTTTTGTAGATAGGACACACGAAACCTTCCATCCACTCCTCCGGTAGAATCTCCTCCTCCCAAATCTTGGTAATCACCCAGTGCAGCGCTTTAGCCAGTGGCTCGCCACCGTGTTTTAGTAGCTCGCTTGGTATTTGGTCAACCCCAGCTGCTTTATTATTTTTGAGCCGGCTGATCTCCTCCTGGATTTCTTGGAGATCCGGAGCCGGTAGTGTAATGTTTTCCGCGCGTGCTCCCAGGTGCGTTACCGTGCCATCCTCGTCGTCTGCTGCATCGCCGTTCAGGTGTTCTTTGTAGTGCTGCCGCCACCTCTGGATCACCTCACACTGGTCCGTGAGAAGATTCCCGTTTGTATCTCTGCACATGTCGGCCTGTGGTACGTGTCCCCTGCGCGAGCGGTTCAACTTCTCGTAGAATTTCCGTGTGTCTTTAGCGCGGTACAGCTGCTCCATCGCTTCGCGATCTCGGTCTTCCTGCTGGCGCTTTTTGGTCCGGAAAACCGAGTTCTGCCTGTTCCGTGCCTGTTTATATCGCGCCTCGTTCGCCCTCGTGCGGTGTTGCAGCATTCTCGCCCATGCTGCATTCTTCTCTTCGACTAACTGGTCGCATTCGCCGTCGTACCAGTCGCTTCTTCGGTCCGGGCCGTTGAAAAGTTAGCGTTGGCAAAAAAATTTCGCAAAAATTAAGTTTGTACGAATCGTCTACTGATTCAGCACCACGTGCTGTTAGGCCCCATGCAAAACTAACTCAGACATCACTTCATTAAAATTTTAATAACTTTTCCCAAGCAAGTTGGATTGATTTGCCAGTCTTCGTCTAAGTTGTAGACAATAAAATTATTTGACTTATTTTCACTTGCAGAGATAAACTGATGCATACACTGCCATCTAGCGGTGAAAATGCAGGTTAGGGGGCTTTCATCCCGTAAATTGTCGAAAAATCCCATACAAACTTCAAACACGTCTGTCCGGTAGTTAAATTTGTACAATTTGGCGCTAATTTGAAGCAGACACATTTGGTGGGACTAGGAATCGACTCAGGGATGGTCTGGTAGGGGTCATTTTTTTCTTGACACTCTAGAGTATACCCATTACAAACAATCGATAATATTGAGGTTCATTTAAGTCACTTACGTCAACATTTTTTTGAACACATGATAATCGATATCCGGAACACGTATCGGCTCCTCGTTGTTCTTGGCAAGCGCTCCATAAAACATCCCCTTGAAAACTTCAGACGCCAGTGCGAGGACAAATTTATGTGCAACGATTTTCCAACCTTTCGAATCTTTACCGACCAGAAACTCGCAGTCAGACATTGTTCCTGTTTCGAGAACATACTTCATGCGGGATATAATGTCCACAAAGGTATGCTGCAGGTCACCGGAGGTTTCGCTCGTTGTCCTTTTAGGCTCCATCGTGTACTTTTATATGTGATCTGTTTTTGTCCTCTTGTTTACGACTTTCGGCTATAGGTAACCAAGCAAAAATTACAAAGCGGTCTACCGATCAAATATCCGAAGGTTTCGGTGATTTTATTTCACTTTTTTCAATGATTATTTTTATCGTTATTTTTATATCACACGGTTTCGTTAACTCGAAGATCTGAAAGATCAAGGTGATTATATCGGTAAGAGGTCGACATTCAACGTAAAAAGAATCATTACCAAGACAACACAAAACTTCAGAGCTGTTTTCCGTTTAGAAAATTTCAAATGGAAGAATTTTAGATCTGTGAAAGAAAAATCATTAGTTACAACTTGCACACTCACCATCTGCTGGTGAATTTCAAAGTGGTGTACGATTCAGTGAAACGAAACGAACTTTAGCAGATAATGCTTGAACATGGTTTTCTGACAAAACTGATTACGATCGGGGCGGGCAAAGTTGGTAGTTGGTGAGTGGATTGCCCTTGTACACAGCTCACCAGGGTTCGAATCCCAACCCCGCCTCAAATTACAAATCGTTTTCATGAACCACATGCAAAATCATATGGTAAAGCGTAAAGGGCAAACACGAAATTATTGCGACACATTCAACAGGCCATAACTTTTTTACCATTGGGTAAAAATCAACCAAATTTTGCACACTTTCTCATTGATGTGTATTGTTTACATGCTGTCAAACTCGAAGTCGTGTTTTTCGATTCAACGAAAATGGAGGTGAACCAACGCGAGTCGAGAGAACAAATTCTTTCCAAACACCTGGAATTTCCTGACCTGTCGCACCGGCAGTTGGGAAAAATGTTGAACATTCACCATTCAACCGTCTCCAGAGTGTTGAAGCGGTTCCAGGAGCGGTTGACGTTGGACCACGGCAAAGGAGCTGGAAGAAAACCGGGACCGGAGAACAAAAAGACGGAAGGACAGGTGAAGCGGAGGACGACGAAACGTATATAAAAGCCGATTCCGGGGTTGGAGTTTTTCACCGGCAAGAGCAAGTTCTATGTAGACGACAAATTTAAGAAGAAGAAAATGTCGAAGATCGCCTCCAAATATCTCATTTGGCAGGCCATCTGCTCTTGCGGACTGAGGAGTGAGCCTTTCGTGACAAAGGGCACTGTAAATGGCGAGATCTATAAATCTGAGTGCCTCGAGAAGCGCCTTTTGCCGTTCTTGCAGCAGCACGACGAAGCTCCGCTATTTTGGCCAGATTTGGCATCATGCCACTATTCTAAAAGTGTCCTGGAGTGGTATGAGGCCAATTCTATCCATTTTGTTCCAAAGGACATGAATCCGCCAAACTGTCCGGAGCTGTGCCCGGTGGAGCAGTACTGGGCAATGATGAAGCGGGAACTTCGGAAGACATTCAAAGACGAGAAGGACATGTTAAGAAAATGGAAAAAGAACTGAGAAACTGGTACCGGATGACACTGTAAAGGCTTTGATGGAGGGCATCAAGCGAAAATACGTTCAATTTTACACTCAAGGCTCCATCGATTAACTTTTCTTTTGATTTTTGAAGTAAATATATGTATAAAACTACCCTAAAATTTTGGTTTGATTTTAAACATTATAAGAAAATTGGCATGACATTTTCGGTGTCGCAATAATTTCGTGTTCACCCTTTATCCGATCCTAGCCGAGTTTCGACTATACGATCGCGCACAAGTACACATGTGTGCGTACATCACTATGGGAATTACTATTCTTAACCTAGAAGAGGTGTTGCTGTTACTGTCTCCAGATTCTGGGCAGAGTTGCCAGTCCTCTTGATATGTGGTTTTCAACAGGGGTCTAATCCGAGGCGGACAACTAGTCAGATAATCCTCGATGATGGCCTGGACATGTGCGACGACGACAGAGATATGAATGACCCCCATAATACAGTTAACGTGGATGCTAATATTTCCCGACACGAAAACGGATCTCCGCGCGCAATGGCAAGTTGCGCGTACAAGATCGGATAGACTCTTAGTATTAATTGTTTATTATTTTTATTTTTTACATAATGTAAATATATAAAAGACCCACGGATACGTGAAGTTAACGCCGTGCCAAATAAACGAACTAAAAAACTAGTCAGTTTTCAGAATTTCACAAATCGCCCTACTTTCCCTGGAATTGCGAAGAATCAAGGTGGAAATAGCGACAACCTGGGGGAGATTTAAAGGGGGATGGTCGTGTAGTGGATCCGATTATGGGAAACTCGTTTCAAGACCATGTCCAATATAGTGTCGATCAGAAGTCGAAAAAAGGAGTGGGTTGTGTACCAATCTGACCAATAATAAAACCTCAACAGCGTGATAGTCACCATTGCCGGCCGCCCCCATCCACGTCGTTCACTGGGAACGATAAAAGATAAGAGAGACGGAACGTATTGATATTTTACCTACTTAACAGAAGGACGACGACTCATTAGACTCTTCCTTAGAAGGGTTTAAGGTTTAGGATTCGCTCCAAGCGAGTGAAGCATAGTTTGTTGGATAGTTGTTTACTTAATCCAGGAGTACAGGATCACTCGAAAAAGAAACGATTTTGTTTAGTTTAAGTTTTTTTAACTCTGGGCAGCCGGCTACTGGGAGTAAGTTATGTTTTCTAAACAAAAGCAATTTGAACTCGAAACAGCTGACCCTGGGATCATTGCATAGAAAAGCTAATCTTATCTGTGTAATTGTAATACGGTGATCACTATTGCAACCTTATTCCGTTACTAAAACTTTTTGGGTTGAAAGTCACCGAATGTTAGCACGTAGTATGGACGAATAGTTATGATAGCGCAAAATGTTATAAATCAACAAAAGTATATGAATCTCTCTTAACATATTGGATTATTGGTGAAATAAGCGTATACGATCATTACATTATCAATAAAGGAACTTAATATTGAACTCATCAAGGCAGACGCAGCGAATTTTCAGTAGCTTTTGAGCTTCATCAGGTCAAGCAACCACTGAGTAAAATTTTGTTAACCACCCGGCAATCGCGCCATTAACTACATTTGGACACCCCGCCTGGTGTTGTAAGACGTCCCGTTCATATGATTGTGGAATTGTGGACGCAGGTATGCGTGAATGATCGCCTTTGCAGCGAGTTTGTATTATCGCGAAACTCTCGAGCGTTTGTATGTTTGTGATTTCCGGTGATACTAAAGTCATTCTCTAGCTGTGTGGCCGTTTGCATATTTCCATCTGCTTTTGGGTGTCTCCGAGAAAGAAATAGCAAACAAGAAAACAACACAAATTAGACAGTCAAGGTTACAACTCGAATTCTACAATATTTGTTTTTTTATTTGTAGAGCCAACTGGAGTGAAGCTTCTTTTCGTCTCTTCTCTAGTTGGCGTAAAACCTTCTCTTCTTTTCAATGACAACAGGCTAACCCTAATGACAGAATAGCTAGCTACTGTACAATGCATAGAATGTAAAGAATATACTATTACGGAACATACAAATAAATTCAGCATCTAATACCTGAGTCTAACAACAACTCGATAAAAAAACTAGCTTAAATACTTCGTACTACATACTACATAAATTTTAGAAACGAAAAAAACTAGACAGTGGATATGACCCCAAAAAACTTTTCTTTTGTGGTGGCTCGGGACAAATTAAAGTCGAAGGCATCAGAGAGTTGATTTAATGGGGTGTACTCCATTAGGCATAAATACGTTAGGCATACGGACGTTAGGCATGATGGACGTTAGGCATAATGGACGATTGGTATAATGGACGTTAGGCATAAATTATCATATTGAAGTATCCTTTAAGGAAATAACTTTTTGGTGGTGACAGTCTCGGGTGGTAAGCGCGCAAATGTTTAAAAAAAATTGAATTATTTTGGAAACTAACAAAACTAAATCAACATTTTATTCTATTGTATATACCTCAAGAAATCTTTACTCAAATAGAAGATGCAGAACGAATGAGCATCGATTGAACAAATTGCACATCTCTAAAATAGGCAAAATACTCTTGTTTAAAATCAGTCTCTTTTGTATGAATAAAGCACATCAACCCCCATGTTGTTTGTAAACAAAAACGTTTTTAAGCTTCTAAAACTTTTGATTTAGGCAGAATTTACTCACAAAAACAAGGAAGACCAGTAACTGGGACTATTAGAACTTAGAACTGAAGTTATTGCTATTAGTCTGATATAATTCTGCTGAAGCAGTGCCACCAGAGATATTGACAGTTAGCGTTGATAAATGAAATTTTGATATATCTTCATTATTTTCCATTATTATTGAAAACTGCTAAAGCGTATCTTCGACGATCCTTTCTTAGCATATATTATATTGAAAATTTTCTAGAAGAATTGTGCTTAGCACCGGAATATTGAACAGCTTCCAACACTGCGAAAGAAGCATCTTTCAAAGCGACTTTTTCGTGTTTTTTGAACCCTGTGAACGCTAGAAAAATGTTGGGCATGTAAAGATTAACTAAGATTAGTTGTTCATGCATGCATGGTGTAATTGTCCAAGAAGAAAATATATAACCTAGAAGAACAGCTCATGAAAGAAAGAATGATGCAATTTACTAATTCATTCAACGAATTTACGAATATTGCTAGTTCTATATTGATTATCTCCAAGGGGTGAGTCGCTTAGAACAATGTGCTATGCACACTGTATCACCTACGATAACACGATATAAGATTACGATTCACAGTAATACACGATCATTTCACTCTTTACCACAATGTGTGGCACACTGAGGCACACTTCTGACAACTCGAAAACTGTCAACAAAGTGTAGTTGAATAATCATAGCAACCATTGCTTTTGTTTTACTGAACACCATGGCACATCGTGGCACATCTTGGTACATTGCAGCACGAGCTACCACGCTGTTTGTTTGTGAGCACAATTCGATTTGTGCTAAGCGACTCACCCCTTGATTATCTCCCATATTCATAACAGTGACACACAGTGACTGTATTCTCGAGGCCGTCACAAATAGAACTATGGAAACTCTTTGATGTGAGCGTTTATTCCTGTACTGTGAAGAGTTACCGAAACGAAAAAGGTATCGTCACAAACGTAGAACCCGTAGCCTAATGTGGATCCTGTACATAACATTGCCAGTTTCCATTGGATCCAAAATTTAATGTCTATTCATTATTTTTTCCCATTTTTTCGTTAACAACATATTGAGTCAATTTATTAAATGTTGTAACGGCAATGGACTGGAAGGTGAAGTATATTTTTTCAATTTTAAGAGCCTTAGTACTCCAGATAGAGCAAGGAGTTGAAGGAAGAAAGTTTAAAAAAGCGTGGAAAGGGTCATATGAGCAAGCTTAGAGTTTCCCGGCGACTTAACCCTTTGTCTGCTACCGCAGGAGTCAGGATCTTTTGGCATTAGAAATGCGAATCACCGGAGTCTGCGGTATGCCCGGACGAGCGTAAGGTAACTTTGTATTTCATGCTGTCGGAACCGATCTTCAATTGCTTGCTCTCCCTTGAGTACTATGGCGCTTAATATTGAAAAATGTACTTCACCTTCCAGTCCCTTGCCAATTAAATGCCGTTACAACAGTCTGTTCATTATTTTGCTTTTTTTAAATATTAAATATAAAGAATCTGCTTGTATCCAAACTGAAGGGATGTTTTCTTCATCTCGTCTACAGAAAAATAGAAAAAAAGCTCTACACTTGTAAGGGTTAAATATATCGCATGGTATTTTTCATTTTGGAGTCTCTCGCTAGAGTTATGCGAAGGTATGGTGTAGCAATGCGTCATTTTTTCCTAACCTAAAAAAACAAACGAAATCTCTAACGAAAGCCTTGCGATTATTTTTATATTTTTGTGAACTATGCCTAACGTACATTATGCCAATCGTCCATTATGCGTAACGTATATTATGCCAATCGTCCATTATGCCTAACGTATGTATGCCTAACGTACTTATGCCTAACGTATTTATGCCAAATGTCGCGCACCCGATTTAACATACGACACATACTGGCTATAGGTTCATTATGACCATAATTTGTTCTAGGAACAAAAAAGCGGGATCGTAAAACGCGACGATAATTGTTGCAGTTCAACGCTTGAAGTAATGCGGAGCAGTCGATATTAGCTTGAATAGTATCGGAAAAAAACAAAACCTTTGCGATATTGCCTCGACAAGTGAGCAAGTCTAGACCGATCAATTTACACCTATCTTCATATGCGAACAAATCCGATAGCCATTCCAGTGAAGATGACGCAAGGCAAATCGTAAGAACGTGCGATGGAACGGTCTCGTTTTGTCTGAGCCTGTTTTGATAGAATGGTGCCCAAACCAGTGATGCATATTCTAATGTCGAGTGTACCAAAAGCAAATTTTTAGCCGTCTAAAAGATAAAGCCAAATGTTCTGGTAGCTTTTTATGAGATGTATGAAACATGGTCGCTAAATGTTAACTTTGAGTTAAGAACTATGCCTAGATCCTAGATTAACAGAAGTGTCTCTCCGAAGATTATTGCTATAAAGTTCATAATTAAAAATAATTGATGAGTAAGCATTCACTCAGACTAAAGGATATTACGGAGCACTTAGATGCACTCAAAACCGTCTGAATGTTGCTACACCAATTAACGAAAGTTTTTAGATCGCATTGAAGAAGCTTGAAGTCATCGGCATAGGGAAGCTTGAGATATTTGAGTGAAGAGTGGAAATTGTTCATGAATAACAGGAAGATTATGGGTACCAGGTGGCTGCCTTGTGGAACTCCCATAGTAGCAGCAAATAGCAGAGAAATAGTATCCCCAATTTGATTACTTATTATAAAAAGGGTGAAGTTAAGTGAAAATTCTATTGTACAGCTGGATTGCGAAGGATTTTAGTTGTACAAATAAGTTGAAAGAAAGAACGCAGAAGTGCCCTGTTTCCGTTTCCCTGTCTGGGTGTGGGTGTGCTCATGAGAGAATTTCATTTGTCTGATTTTGGTGAGAAAATGTGTGAAGGGGGCTCTGTCGGTGTTTGTTAATGGAGATAAAAAAAGCTGACAGTGAGTCACCCGTTCATTGTTTTCAAGGCATTCATTCACAGAAACGTGGGGATAGTCAACTAATGTTCGCAGAAGGCATTGTGGCGTCGCACAGTGGTCAAAAACAGTGTTTTGAGGCAGGTACTTAATTCATTGCTGTCAAAACTGTTTATATTAGCGATTTTGCATATGCTACAATATGTGTATGTGTAAAAACGCCATCATTTGGCAACAATATTTTTCTTTTACAAAATTGGTCGTAGTAGGCTATAGAAAATTCAACTTTTGAACCGAAAGAGATTGCGCTTGGCTGTCTTAGACAAAGTTGTAGAAGAAGAGTTTAGTTATAAATTTTGCAAAAGACATGTTGTCTCTCTCACTCACAGTCATCGAGTTATGTGACGTTTTCTATGAAGAACTCCTTAAATTCTTCTTTTTACTTATAACTTTTTTATTTCAGATTTTTCGCTGTTCAAAGTTATTTTTTATCATTACAAAACACGCAACTTTCCCGAACAGACCAAATAGCTGTGAATACCGTAAACCGGGGTGACTTTGATCATCGGGGTGACTTTGATCACTCGAAACTTTTTTCGTAGATCGTTTATTAAACCAGAATAGTCTACCGAATCATTTTAATTTGAAATGATTTTTACTCTAAACTTATAAAATACTGATTTGTTATACTTTTTGAGTATATTGGTCGGTTTTCAGGTACAAAAGCTACAAAAAACCGAAATTTGACTTCACTTGATTTTTACGAAGCTTCGTAAAGTGTCTATTTTTTATAAAACAAATAAATCTCAGATTTGAGCAAGAGTAATAAATCACAAGCGAGTTTTTATTTTCCTTTAAATTGGGATATGCTAAATTTAGTTTTAAGAGTTTGTTTATTTTTAATACATTTTTTGTGAAACTAGTTGGTAATAATTTCAAATTATTTTAAGCTAAAATTCGCAACATTTTTTTATTGTTCAATATTCCAACGTGTTAAAATGGATGAAACATTTTGTACATTGATAAAACACTGAAACAATACAATTTTAACAGTTTTAAAGGTTTTCAGAATCTTTTATTCTAGTTGGACACAAATTATACGAATTTTGGTTACTCGAATTTTACAGTATATTGAAATACTTTGTATAATACAAATTAACATTTATTTAACAATGAGTATCGTTCCAGAATTAGCTTAAACAAACATTTGAATGAAAAACATTGACTTCAATAACTTAATGTGGGCAGTGATGTACCGATGGGAAAAATTCCATCTTCCCGGGTTTTTATTTTTGGGTTTTAACCGGGTTTTTTCCCAAATCATTTTAACCCGGACGAAATATGGGTTTTTTCGTTTTATCGAGTGTATGATGTTCATTTAATGTTTTTTAACCTTTCGGCAGTCGCGCTAGTGCACTGAGTACACGCTGCTCTGAAAATCTAGCGAAATCTTAGGGCGCCAGCGGCTGCTCGTTCAGTGGGCCATTTGCGCGACTTCCGGAGGGTTAAAGAATCTTGCATTTATATTTGAGAGACCGAAAATAAAAGTCGCAAGGATAAAACATACTTTGCAGAGCCAAGTCCAGATATCTTAGCATGTAAAAATCGAATATAAACATCAAGCGTAAAAATCGGACAGAGATCCTTGAGCATGAGAATCGCTTAGAATATTCGGCAAGGATGAACATCCAGTATAATTCGCTCATGGGAAATTCCGTACAACGTTACATTCAAGATTAAAAGTTGTATAAAGAAAAGTCCTTTCTATGAACCGGATATACTTTTTTACGGTTTTAATTCTGTAGGACTTAATCGAAAAGCTCCTGTCCGATTTTTAAACTTGAAGTTTAAATCCAATTTTCACATTCTAATATATTTATAACGGGATTTACGAAGCATTTTCTGTTCCAGCGACTTTAATTTCGCTCCATTCCATATTTCAACTTATTTCATATAATACTGGGAACAATAGTCATTGTTACTCTAACTAGTGAAAATTAGAATAATCGTGTGATGCCCAAACTACTTTTATTCTGCTTGTTACTCATTTTAGGGGTTGCTATACTTTTAGCGAAATGAGGTAGGTATTCACACAAAATTTAGAAAATACCTATTTAGTTCGGTGAAAAGTAAAAGTGAGTAATATGCAGAAAGCGAGTGGCCTTGACATTCGTCATTATTATGAACCGTAATCAGAACTCTCACAAATCGCAATCCGAATTCTTTCGGCATCAACTACATCAACAACAGTAGAAAAAAATGTTTAGTACGTTTAGGTGGATTCACAGTAAGAAACACAATCGACTTAGCCCAAAAAGTGTCGAAAAGTTTTATCACTTATTTAACCACAATATTTGTAAAGAAATATTGGATCACCGCTATAGCAATGATTCAATCGAGGAAAACCATTCAGAATTCATATACATGCAAAACTTTATGACAATAATGCTCATAAATAAAATAACAATGTTTAGATAACAGTACATTAATGTTCAATTACTAAAATACCACAAAATTGCAAAAAACCCAATCTTCCCGCGAAAAAACCGTTTTAACCGGGAAAAAACCTTGGGTTTTTTTCCCCAAAATTATAAAAACCCGATTTGGTACATCACTGAATGTGGGTGAACATGCAGGTTATCAAAGTCACCCCGGAACACGAAAACGGACTTCAACTTGAAATCATTTTTGAAAAAATAGCTGTAAACGGACAATTTTAGGTAAAATCATCCAATCTTGTTCTCCATACATCAGTACATGGTTTAAAAATATTAAACTTGACAAAAATGTGTTGCGTCTAAAAATATGTAATGATTACTTCGAAACGTGATCAATGTAACCCCGGTTTACGGTACTTTGTAAAGAGTTATGACTAATTTTGTTTTTATTTTAGCATGGTGTTAAACCCGTATAATATCACTACGGTCAAAGATTGTAATTATGTCAAAAATTGTTAGGACTGGGTTTCACCTACAAAACGAAGGTTAAACCGTTTGACCGTAAGAACCCTAACCGGGAAATTAAACAAATCAAATGTGTCGGGTAGCCGCGGCGGTTGTGATCTCTCTCTCCAGAGGCAGTGGTACGATCACCGTCGCCAGCCAATGCGATAATCATGTGCTCTTCCTGGGACGTCATTATAGCCCAGTCATAGCGTAAAAGTTTGTGCATTGGGCCGGAGTCCCAAGGATTGCAGGTTCGAATGCTGACGCTGGAGAATTTTTTTTCATTTAATTGCTTTCGTTTAACTCATCATTTCGATCAGTTTTTCCCGTCGAATACCACCAAAAAAAGTCATAACAGCCCGTTCAGAAATTATAAACTATTGAAATATTTGTGTCTGGTCCTCCTAAAGTCGCGTGAACGACTCACTGAGCAAGTAGGCGCTGATATTCAAAAACGCTTTCGCTTGGTTTTCTGAGTGGCGTGCACTCTGAGTACTAGCGCGTCAGCCGGAAGGTTAACACAGATATTGAATGATTTTCTAACAGGTCATATACAATTTCATTTCGCTTCAGTTTAGTCGGATTTTTCAATAAACATTCGCGAAAATTTAAAAAAATTTGCCTCACGTTTGAATGACAGGACTGGTAGGTGATCGTAGTATGAGTTGGATGGTTGTCTTTTTGGAAATTAATAATAAATTATGCCGTGCTTTCTGCTCAGATCGTATTGTCTACCAAGGTATGTCCTGATCATTCTCTTTCCTTACGAACACAATTCCTTTCCTGCGATTCTCGTCGAGATGTAGAGGTAGTCTCGGTCTCTAGAAAAAGTGAGTGCTGAATTAACATTCCCTCCTTTCCCCCAGTAGAACAGCCTTAGTCGTGGCCGGTGTCGTTATTGATCATTTCTCAAAGTGTTGAATCCGTGAAACATGCACGGTGAGAATGAATTGCTTTTGCCAAGCATCATTCGGTTGGCTAATTGTGTTAATTCCACTCACTCGGTCAATCATGAAGTGTAACTACGGGTAGTCTACTGAAGCTAAGCTACGCACAGCATAAAGATTTTAACAAACAATTTATTCGTAGGATTGGTGGGAATGTTGCGGACAGGTTTTTCGTAGTAGCGACAACCCAGAATCGTGTTATGAATAGTCAACAACGCATTTCCCGTAACCCGTGTTTCAAGTAGAACATACAATATACTTGCTATGAATATAATTATGCAGTACCAAATTCAATGGAATGTGATATACCTTAAAGCGTGTTTTCTGTTCGATGCATATAATATCTCGTAAAATTATGATTTTATTGTTTGCATTACAAAAGGAAAATCTGTAGTTGAACAAAAATAACATTTTGTCTAATAACGGTAATGCCCACAATAACTACAATACATCTTATTACATTGTAGTTTACGCTTGCAATATTGGCACAACTTTTTTTTAATTCTCGGCTCAGAGCTAGACGAAAATCCTTTAGGCACAGTGTATTGTTGTCCGCCTTCTTGCATTGAAGAACACAAAAGAATCTCCAAAACTTCAGATTTTGTTAAAAGCTCCGTTCCAATGAGCTCTGGTGCTAATTGAGATGGTTTAATAATTTGGAATCGGATACGATGTAGAGCGTCAAGAATGGTGGATTGGTCTTTATGCGGATTTTTGTAACCCTGAGAGTCAACCGCAACCTTCTTTGGCTCAGGATGCTGCTGGGATTCAATTGCACGTGATAGACCATGTTTATGTGCATACCGTTTGATAGCTTTGAAGAGATCTAGCTCAGAGTCGATAGTTAAATCATTCTGATTTAATATGGTTATTATTGTACTGAGGTCGGCATCAAGGAAACCACTTCCAGTTATTACAGTACTTGTTTGATCACACATGATAGTAAGACAGATACTCATCAGTTTAGATTCATCATAAAATTTGGCGAATTCGTACACTTGACAAACACTGTCTACTACTTGATTACTTTGCAAATAAGTAATGCATTCTGCAACAGCTCTCGGTAGCATGTATTTTTTAGCTGCGTAATAAAGATTCATTGCCTCAGATACCGAAGCTATTCCAAGATGATCCATATAAATATACCTGTAAGAGAAAAGTAACAATTATTTAAAGCAACAAGTTTTTCAATGTTCTGAAGTTAAAATAACTTCATTCATTTTCAAAAATTCAACCGGGCCAATTCGGGTACAGTTCCAAAGGTACAACACAAACGCAATTGTGGATCGATTAAGTTACTTACGTCATCAACTTTTTGAACTCGTGCAAATCGATGTCCGAAACACGTATCGGCTCGTCGTTTTTCGTGGAAAGTGCTCCATAAAACATCGTATCGAAAACAGGAGACACCATCGCGAGGACAAATTTGTGAGCCTTGACCTTCTGTCCTTCCGATCCTTTGCCAACCAGAAACTCACAGTCAGACATCGTTCCTGTTTCGCACATGTACTTCAGGCGGGATTTATTGTCCACACAGGAATACCGCCAGTCACTCGAGTCTCCGTTCGTTGTCTTTTTAGGGTCCATCGTTTACTTAAATAAAATTATCACACACGTGAGTTCGTTAACTTAAAAACAAAGTTTGAAATATCTGAAACATCAAGGTGATTAAATTAGTGTAGTGTTCATCATTCTAAATCAATAATTTTTAGCACCTGAAAAGTAACTGAATCGTGCTTAAACTCGTTACAAAAGCAAATAAAGACTTCAGAAATGTCATACGTTTAAACAATTTCGAATTGAAGCACTTCAAATCTGTGAAGAAAAAAATGTTGTCATAAACATTTGTTGAACTCTAACGAATCGTATTCATAATTCTCGTGTACAAATAAAGTTGTAAACGTTCCAGCACGAGGTCGCTTAACGAGAAATCGTACCTCTGATACAGTTATACCTATTTCTACTTTCCGAGTTGGATATGAGAAACACTGTGGTAAAGACCAGGTAACCGATCATCAGTCTCTACGCATCGCTCGATCGAGATAGAAGTGTTTTGTATTCGGTCTGTTGAAAAAAGAACAGTGCAGTAATCCGCGTTCAAGGTTATTTTGCCATTCTTTGCCTCTTCGAGGTTTGGACTTTTATTTCTTTTGTGCGTGTGTTAACCGTTAGGCCACATTCCTCAACCTTTTGTTCGTAAAGCGAGGATTGAACAATAACCAGCTATTTAAGCTGGACTGGTGCGTCGTGGGAAACGAGTATACAGATAAGTGAAATCCACCTTTTTGATACATTTACGGCTTTTTCCCGTCTGCGCGGGTGCTGACCCCGTGCGTTGACGGTGTCGATGGCTTCCTCCCCGGATGGCCAAATGGAGATCGAGTCGACTCCTAACCTCCCCCGACCCAAACAATATCCAGAGCTCTCGACCGGTCCCTTTGTGGTCTTCTTTCGGCCCAAAACAAAATCGCTGAATCTATTACAGATTTCAAAAGACCTGACGGAACGGTTCTCGGCTGTGACCGAAATAAAAAAGGTCCGCTCAGACAGGCTGAGGGTCGTGCTGACTAACTCAAAGCAGGCAAACGATATTGCTTGCTGCGAGCACTTTACGAAGGACTATCACGTGTATATTCCAGCTGTAAAAGTACAGTCTAAAGGCGTTGTCACCGATGACAGTTTGACATGCGAGGATCTGCTGCAGTACGGGGTTGGCCGTTTTAGAGACCGCATACTTCAGCCAGTGAAAATACTCGAGTGCAAGCGTTTGCACTCAGTAGTAGTTGCGGGGGATGGTTCAAAAACGTACCCCCAATCAAACTCTTATCGGTTGACCTTCGCTGGTACCGCTTTGCCAAATTACGTCCTCTTGCACAAGGTTCGTCTGCCTGTGCGTCTGTTTGTGCCGCGGGTAATGAATTGCACAAAGTGTAAACAATTGGGTCACACAGCCACCCATTGTAGCAATAAGGCCCGCTGTGGAAAATGCGGGGAGAATCATCTAGATGATTCGTGCAGTAAGAATGCTGAGAAGTGTGCTTACTGTGCAGAGAATCTGCATGATATCTCGGCATGTCCCGCGTACAAACTACGCGGGGATAAACTAAAACGTTCCCTTGCGGGACGATCCGAACGTTCTTTCGCAGAAATGCTAAAGAAAGCTACACCACCAACCTCAACAAACATCTATGCTCACTTGCCTCCTAACGAGGGCGAGGCTGATGACCCACAAGAGGGAACATCTACTAGGGCGCCTAGAAGTTATAGGAAGAGGAGGAACATTTCCTCTCCTAAAGTTCGTTGTAAAGGCCAGAAGGTATCCCTTGACGGGACTCCGAAAGTCACATCTATTGGAAGTGTTGCAACCAAACCGAAGCAATTAGCTCCTGGTCTCGGAGGATTAAACTCAGAGAAGGAGTTCCCAGCACTTCCCGGAACATCAAAAATCCCAAGTGTTCCTCTGTTTCAGTTCGAGAATAATCGCGGCACTGGAATTATCAAGCTCTCGGACATTGTGGACTGGATAATAAAAACTTTCGATATAACTGATCCTATTAAAAGTCTTATGTTAGCTTTTCTCCCTACAGTAAGAACATTTTTGAAGCAGTTGACTGCTAAATGGCCCCTCCTTTCAGCGATTGTATCCTTCGATGGCTAACTCATCGAACGAGGTCATGGATTTGATCACTATTCTACAGTGGAATTGCAGAAGTATCATCCCGAAAATCGATTCCTTCAAAATTTTAATAAATAATTTGAGTTGCGATGCATTTGCATTATGTGAAACTTGGTTAACTTCCGATATAGATCTCAACTTCCACGACTTTAATATTATTCGCCTGGATCGAGACACCCCCTATGGAGGAGTGCTTTTGTGGATCAAAAAGCGCTATTCCTTCTACAGAATTAACCTTCCCTCGATAACAGGTATTGAAGTTGTCGCTTGTCAAGTAACAACCAAAGGCAAAGATCTTTGCATAGCTTCCATATATATTCCCCCCAACACCGCGATTGGGCATCGCCGGCTACATGACATCATAGAATCCCTGCCTGCACCGCGACTAGTTTTAGGCGACTTTAACTCTCACGGTACGGAATGGGGTTGCCTTTATGATAATAACCGTTCCTCTTTAATTCACAATATTTGCGACAACTTCAACATGACAATTCTAAACACGGGTGAAATGACACGGATTCCTCCCCCACCAGCGCGCCCAAGCGCATTAGATTTATCCCTTTGCTCGACCTCGCTAAAGTTAGAATGCGCGTCCCTGATCCCCACGGTAGCGACCATCTGCCGATCATAGTCTCAATCAATAACGGCTCAAGGCCATTGGAAACAATCAATATTTCGTATGACCTCACACGAAATATCGATTGGAAGAGCTATGCTGCCGCGATATCCGACAACATCGAATCTACTCAAGAACTTCCTCCGGAGGAAGAGTACAGCTTTTTGGCTGGCTTGATTCTCGACAGCGCGAATCAAGCTCAGACTAAGCCAGTACCCGGCGCGAACATACAAAAACGTTCTCCCAATCCCTGGTGGGATAAAGAGTGCTCAGACGTGTACGCAGAGAAGGCCGCCGCGTTTAAGACCTTCCGGAACGACGGGTTACCCGCTAGTTTTCGACAGTACGCGACGTTAGACAAGCGAATGAAGAGTTTGATGAAAGCCAAAAAACGCGGTTATTGGCGCCGGTTCGTCGACGGATTAACGAGAGAAACATCGATGAGCACTCTTTGGGGAACAGCCCGACGTATGCGAAATCGAAACAGTACTAACGAGAGCGCGGAATATTCAAACCGTTGGATATTCGATTTCGCCAAGAAGGTTTGTCCGGATTCCGCCCCGGCACAGAAGATCTACCGCGCCGCGTCCCGTCACGATAACGCGAACGAAACACCTTTTTCGATGGTGGAGTTCTCACTTGCTCTCTTGTCGTGTAACAATAAAGCTCCAGGGCCAGACAGAATCAAATTCAACTTGTTGAAGAATCTGCCAGACTCTGCCAAGAGACGCTTGTTGAACTTATTTAATAAGTTTCTTGAGGCTAACATTGTCCCACACGATTGGAGGCAAGTGAAGGTCATCGCCATCCAAAAACCAGGAAAACCAGCCTCCGACCACAATTCGTATCGACCGATCGCAATGCTATCTTGTATCCGGAAGTTGTTCGAGAAAATGATCCTATCCCGCCTCGACAATTGGGTCGAAGCAAATGGCTTACTGTCCGATACACAATTTGGCTTTCGCAAAGGCAAAGGGACGAACGATTGTCTTGCGTTGCACTCAACCGAAATTCAAATGGCCTATGCTAGTAAAGAGCAGATGGCATCAGTGTTCCTAGATATAAAGGGGGCTCTTGATTCAGTTTCTATCAACATTCTTTCAGAGAAGCTACACCAGCATGGTCTTTCAGCGACTTTAAACAACTTTTTACTAAACTTGTTGTCGGAAAAGCACATGCATTTTTCGCATGGTGACTTATCGACATCACGATTTAGCTACATGGGCCTTCCCCAGGGCTCATGTCTAAGCCCCCTGTTATACAATTTCTACGTCAACGACATTGATGAATGTCTTGACAATTCCTGCACGTTAAGACAACTTGCAGACGATGGCGTGGTGTCTGTTACGGGACCCAAAGCTGTCGATCTACAAGGACCATTACAGAATACCTTGGACAATTTGTCTGCATGGGCTATTAAGCTGGGTATCGAATTCTCCACGGAGAAAACTGAGCTAGTTGTATTTTCTAGGAAGCGTGAACCAGCACAACTACAGCTTCTATTAATGGGTCAAACTATAGCTCAGGTCTTCACAGAAAAATATCTAGGGGTCTGGTTCGACTCGAAAGGTACTTGGGGATGCCATATTCGGTATCTGAAACAGAAATGCCAACAAAGGATCGACTTTCTTCGTACAATAACCGGAACGTGGTGGGGTGCCCACCCAGGAGACCTAATTAGGGTGTATCAAACAACGATACTCTCGGTACTGGAATACGGATGCTTCTGCTTTCGATCCGGCGCGAACATACATTTCATCAAACTCGAAAGAATTCAGTATCGTTGTTTGCGTATCGCATTAGGGTGCATGCAGTCGACCCATACGATGAGTCTCGAAGTCCTGTCGGGCGTTCTCCCGCTGAAAAATCGATTTTGGGAACTCTCATATCGATTGCTCATTCGATGCGATATCTTGAACCCGTTGGTGATTGAAAATTTCGAAAGGCTTGTTGAGCTCAATTCTCAGACCCGTTTTATGTCCCTGTACTTTAACTACATGGCGCAAAATATTAATCCTTCTTCTTACAATCCCAACCGTGTGCATTTCATAAATACTTCTGAATCTACTGTTTTCTTCGACACATCCATGAAAGATGAGATTATTGGAATTCCGGACCACATACGCCCACAAGTGGTTCCAAATATTTTTTATAATAAATTCCGAGAAGTCGACTGTTCTAAGATGTTTTATACTGACGGATCAAACCTCGAAGGGTCCACTGGCTTCGGTATTTTCAATCAAAAGTTCACCGCCTCCTACAAACTCAGTGACCCTGCTTCAGTTTACGCCGCAGAACTAGCTGCTATTCAGTATACCCTTGGAGTCATTGACACATTACCCGCAGACCATTACTTCATCGTCTCGGATAGTCTGAGTTCTATTGACGCTATTCGCTCGATGAAACATGGAAAGCATTCCTCGTATTTTTTGGGGAAAATACGGGAGCTACTGAGTGCTTTATCTGACAAATCTTTCCAGATTACCTTGGTGTGGGTCCCTTCTCATTGCTCCATTCCGGGCAATGAGAAGGTGGACTCCTTAGCTAAGGTGGGTGCCATTGAAGGTGACGTTTTTGAAAGACCAATTTGCTTCCACGAATTTTTCAGTATTACTCATCAGAGAACCCTCGAAAGTTGGCAAACCTCGTGGAGCAATGGGGAGCTAGGAAGGTGGCTACATTCGATAGTCCCTAAGGTATCGACGAAACCTTGGTTCAAGGGGATGGATGTGGGTCGTGACTTCATTCGTGTGATGTCCCGACTCATGGCGAACCATTACACGCTGGATGCACATCTCCGACGTATTGGGCTCGTGGAGAGTGGTATCTGCGCTTGTGGCGAAGGTTATCACGATATAGAGCACATAGTCTGGGCGTGCACCGAGTACAGTTCCGCCAGGTCTCGGCTTATGGACACCCTCCGGGCCCGAGGAAGACCACCCAACGTCCCGGTTCGAGATGTGTTGGCAAGCCGCGATGTCCTCTATATGTCCCTTATATACACCTTCATAAAAACCATCAATATCCAACTTTAACTGCCCCTTTTCCTTATCATTCTCAGAAACGCTCTCTTCCACCTGTGCCATACACCCACGATGGTTTGATGCGACTCCAAGGCGACACAAAACGTCCCTGTCGAATGAGCCAACAAACACGGGACCAAAAGCACGAACATCACACGCACAACTCGAAATGTAGCCGATCAACATCTGAGCCGCACTACGAAATCGTCTGGAGAAACCCCTGCCATATTGATAACGACCACCCGGCGTCCCAGTACATGATTGTTCCTGATGAAGGCCACCCTGATTCTGTAATCCACCCGTTGATCTCCCGAAGTCTGAAACTGAAATAATGTTCTCCCCCTGCCATGTTTGTCCACCCTACTTCCCCTGACTCTTATACACAGAAGTAACACCCCTCCCCCCCCCCCCCCCAAATATCTTCATGAAGCATTTAGCTCTTCTTGCCTTTTCTAGTTTTAACTATTATATTATATGATCTCGTTGAAAATGCCCAACTCTACTACCACATAAAATAACTCTAATTAATGTCTCCGAATCTTTACAAAATTTAATCACGCCCTCTAATTATTTCTACTTTTAAGATAGTCGTAAAAATTTTCCCCCTTAGTTAAACATTATTTGCTCCAATAATCTCATTGCTAAAAATGTCAAACCATATTGCCATAAAAACTAAATGACCCCCTAATCTTACGAATTTCAAAAATCAATATGTAATCCCCTAGTTTTAAGTAATTTAAAATGTAAAACAAAACAAAATTGGCACCTTTAAGCTAACGCAAACCTGCCTTATCAAATAAACGAATTGAAAAAAAAAAAAAAACAGGTAACCGATCGAGCTGGGCTCTATGGTCGGGTGCTAGTTAATGGGAAGGAGGGTGTTTTTGAGCTTCTGCTCTACCTACAAAGCATTGTTTCTGTGAACGAAAACTTTCCTACATATTCTACCAACATAAGATCAATCCGAAGCGAACAGCTAAAGCTTATGGGACTACCCTGGGTTGCTGCTCCCGTTACTGATCGGGACTAGCTGAAATTGCACAGAGAATCAACGGAGGAAAATGCTTGGTAGCAACAAATCATCCTTCAATGTACAACTCCTGCTAATCCCAAGTTGTTTATTGGTCAATACCCGGCGCCGGCCGGACCCGAACGTAGATCGCAACAGGAAAGGGAAGGAATGTTAGTCCGACAATTGCCTTCGCTAGAGGTTATATATAATACGCCTCAAGTCAACACGGGAGGTGGAAGATTATTAGTAAAGGGTCACGAAATATTGTGCTAGAGTTCGTACGATATTTACGATTTTAGAAGACTCTGGGCGTCCGGCCACCTGGAGACTATTTAGGTGCTCAATATACGTTTAAAGAATATCGTAATGGCGAATAACGAGACAATGTCTAGAATTATACTTAATTCCAATATTATTTCTACAGAAGACAAACTAGCAAAAGGAAAAACAACAAAAACAATAAGAGTGGAAGCAAACTTGGTCCACCCACAACTAAACATATCGATTGTTTTCGCGACAAGTATATGAAAAAATTTCATCGTGCTGATATGATTGAAGGAAATTGGTAACTGGTTGACAATCCTTCTCGCGAATGGTCAATTCTCAACCGTCATACATGATTGAAGTCATCATTCCACTCAGACGAAACCATGCGTTTTCCCCATGCACATTTAATGCCCTGTAGTTTACTCATTCGGATTCAACGCTCAGGTCGGTAGAGAGGACTTTTTCCGTCCAATCATAGGTAAGGAGAGCCTTCACTCTGTAACCAATGACCACGGCCTGAGACTAGCGACCTTCGCTGCAGCTAGAGGGATGACCATCAGCAGCCAAAGACATCCGTAAGCATACCTGGATGCACCCGAATGGCGAAACTTGCAATCAAATAGACCATGTCCTGGTAGACGACCGACACTTCTCGGATGTTATCGATGTGAGGACCTTCAGAGGACCAAACATCGACTCTGATCGTTATCTCGTTGTTAGTAAGATTTGGGCAAGGTTATCAACCGTAGCGAACTCAAGAACTCAGCGACCGTTGCGTTTCAATATCCAGCGCTTCTCAGCAGAAGATGTAACGGACGAGTACCGCCAGAAGCTTGATGAGCGGTTAAGGAGAATCACCGTAGACGACAAACTCAACGATCTGTGGGAGTCAATCCTCGGAGCGGTGAGCACAGCAGCGCGAGAAGTAATAGGTACTGCTCAGAGACGACCCAGAAACGGTTGGTTCGATGAGGAGTGCCAGAGAGTGACGAATGAGAAAAATGCTGCTAGAAGCCGGATGTTAGTGTCTGATGCCCGGCAGAACAGAGAGCGCTACAAGGAAACAAGAGGAGCCGAAAAAAGAATTCACCGCAGAAAGAAAAAGCAGTATGAGGAGAACGTCATTATTGAGGCGCAAAACAGTATGGAACAAAATGATATGCGGAAATTTTATGAAACTGTCAATGGCGTACGGAGAAAAACAGCGCCGTCTCCCGTCATGTGCAATGACCGTGTAGGTAACTTGCTGACAGATAAAACTATGGTAGCAGCCAGGTGGAGAGAACACTTCGAGACATTGTTGAATGGAGAGAATGTTAGCGTGTCAACGAACAGAATAAGGATAAGTGACGATGGACAAGCTGTGGAGCCTCCGACGCTAGAAGAGGGGGAAAAAGGCAAGCAAAGAGCTGAAAACCTGTAAGGCGGCTGGAAAGGACGAGCTCCCGGCCGAACTTTTCAAACACGGTAGTGAGCAGCTGCACGAAACACTTCACCGTAATTTTTTGAAGGTATGGGAAGAAGAAGAACTACCTGCTGACTGGCCTGGATGGCCTCATTTGTCCCTTATACAAAAAGGGACACAGACTGGAGTGCGCCAATTATCGGGGAATATCGCTCCTCAATTCGGCGTACAAAATTATGTCACGTATTCTGTTCAACAGATTGAGGCCGTTGGAGGAGTCTTGCGTCGGCGAATATCAAGGTGGTTTTCGTGAAGTCCGATCAACAACGAATCAAATGTTTACCCTGCGACAGATCCTAGATAAATTCAGGGAATACAACTTGTTGAGGCAGGATCGTGATTTCCGGCGGTTCAAACTTTCAGGACTCGCACACGGACGGCTCGTGGAGGCACAATCGAAAAACGGGACGCCATGGAATAGGGCTCACGAGAAATAACTACGCACTACTAGCACAGCGAAAAACTTTTATTCACGATCTGTTCCTCTCGACGGTTTAATTGGGAAAGTTTTTATTACTACTATAGCTACAATTTAAACCTACGTTGCTTGAATTCAATTTTCTTACACTCTAATTTTGCGGCAAGTCCACTGACAGCAATGACAGCATTCGGTGTAACCTTTTCTACCGACAGTCTTGAGAACTGTCACAATTGTTTATTGATTTCAAAGCGGCGTACGATTCAGTGAAATGAAACGAGTAATGGCAGATAACGGTGGAACATGGTTTTCCTACGAAACTGATTAGGCTGATTCGTGCAACGCTGGATGGATTGAAATCAAGTGTTCGGGTTGCGGATGAGATTTCGACGTCCTTCGTAACCTTAGACGGATTGAAGCAGGGTGATGCGCTGTCAAACTTGCTGTTCAACATTGCTCTTGAAGGTGCCATCAGGAGAGCAGGCGTGCAAAGGAACGGTACCATCGTCACTCGGTCGCATATGCTCCTGGGATTTGCGGACGATAGTGATATCATTGGAATCGACCGCCGAGCTGTGGAAGAGGCATTCGTGCCTTTTAAGAGGGAGACGGCAAGAATTGGTCTCACAATCAACATCAGCAAGACGAAGTACATGATAGCTGGAAGAATACGAGGGTCCAGTAGTGATGTTGGTGGTGAAGTGGTGTTAGGTGGCGAAAATTTGAAGTAGTGGAAGAATTTGTGTACCTTGGAACTCTAGTGGCGTGCGACAATGATGTTACCCGCGAGGTGAAAAGGCGTCTTGCAGCTGCAAATAGGGCTTTTTACGGACTTCGTAGCCAGCTTAAGTCCCGTAGTTTGCAGACGAAGACAAAATTCGCGTTGTACATGACATTGATAGTTCCGGTTGCCTTGTACGGCCATGAAACGTGGACGTTAAAGGAAGTTGATCGTAGGAGCGTTCGGTGTCTTCGAACGTAAGGTGCTGCGAACAATACTCGGCGGTAAAGAAGAAAATGGCATCTGGCGGCGTCGCATGAATCACGAGTTATACCAAGTACATAAAGGAGTGGATGTCGTCAAGCTAATAAAAAACGGCAGGCTGCAGTGGGCTGGTCATGTGACACGAATGCCGGAAGAACGACAATATTCAGTAGAGAACCGGGAAGAGACCGACGACTCCGTGGCAGGCCGCGTACACGATGGCTGTTTGCAGTGCAAGAGGACCTAAAAGCACTCAATGTTACGCCAGGGTGACTGGAAGAGATTGGCCCAGGACCGGGTCCAGTGGAGGAGAATTCTTCACTCGGTGTAGATTCAACGAAGCGAATTGTTGCCCATCAAGTATCAAGTAAGTAGTTTACTCATTCCAAAGCAATGTCAGCTTGATTGACATCACTTGGCGGATGCGTGTTCCTTTACAGTGCCATAAAATCAACGAACATATAAAATTACATACGACAAATAGCTGTAATTTTAAAAGTAATCTAACGAAGACTACTACTTATTTGCAATAAAACAACCATGGAAAAGATAGTTACATAACCAAAGTGACTCATTTTCAAAGATAGCTCTGTTGATGGATCATCTAAAAAAATAGGTGATAAGGAGACGCAGAGGAAAAAATCTGAACGTCACCTCAATCCGAAACGATCAGTTACTGTGTTTGGGCAGGTTGCACACTGACGGATTCAGCACAAATCGTCCTATTTCCAAAAGATCTGCAAAATGTGGGTATTAAATTGGTGATGGTCGTTGTCGAAGATGCAGTTCGAATCTTAGAATATTACTCGGCCACATACGGCAAGGACCTAAGGTAACTGAAACTGGTCTCAGCTTGGGGAATGGGTATGATATTTTACATGGAGCAATATTCTGAAGAACACTTGGAGACAGATGGACACTTGGACGAATACAGTCTCATCAGTGGGGGGACCAAATTTTGATGGTAACATTAGCGCAAGATGGTGCGCAGCGTAACCGGTTCCAAACGTGATTAGAACGACACGGGCGAATGATGCTGAGGAAGTTGGATATTACGGGGACGTGTTGCCCTTCTGAAAGTCAAAAGTGTCTGACTAAATTGTAGAAATAATACACAAGGTGATCGGAATGAACTGAAAACAACCATCTGGACCGGCTGAATGGGTTCAAGAAATGACACATACTCGGTTGTGACGTGGCGCTTCTTAACACGGTCGACGGAGTATGTTTTGCTCAGCTAGTGTATTTCAACATCGCGTACGATTTCGTGAAACAGAACGAATCACGGTAGAGAGCTTCGAAGATACCTTTTTTGTCGATTGCGACAATCAGATGAACTGTGATGATACAAATAATACAAGTGGAGTGTCCGAATATGGAAAATATGATAACTATACAACTTGCATGCAGACCATTTCACGTGCATTTGTTGTATGTGTTTTTGTTAATTTTAAAGAAGACTATTAAGGAAGACTAGTTACCCACAGTAAGCTTCTAACGTAGGAGTTACCTTCTCGAAAAATGACGATTCTTGAACTAATGCTACGGAAGCCTTGCCATTGTACAGTAGACGGAATAGATACTGCACATTCATACTTGAGATTAATTTATCGTTCAGAGCACCTGGGACATGCCCATAACTTCTATTCCACGGTCTGCGAAGAAACAAAAATCAATTTCGATACATATTCGCTAGCCACAGAGAGGGCAAGGCCCATAGTACTCCGACCGTGGCTAAAATTTTCAAGAGCCTATAGTTAAGCTTGGTCTTCGGCACGAAGCGATACCTCAACTCAGGGAAGCCTCCTGTTGTTAGTCGGTTCTTACGACATGGTAACAGGTACCCAGCGGGTCTATTCTTTGCTCAAATACTTCGAGAGATTTCAGCTCGTCGGATACCACACGGTTGAACTAGACTAGAACGATGCTTTTTATCGATTTATGGAATACTACTGCACAGGGTGGTGGCTTCCGAGTGACTTCACGCAGCTGAATAAACGCTACATCCATAAATGACGTAACATTTTTTGAGTGCATTTCGACAAAAACTTCTACATGTATTTTTCTCGTCTGGTTACAAAAGTCAGAGAGAAGAGATAGAATTGGTTAGCTAATACCCATCTCACGAATGCCGTTGTGAAAGCCAGTCAAAAGGTTTCCCCAAGTATCGCCTGCACCGGATTCCACTTCTCCGTATTTCGACATGAATCTTTGATTCGATTTGATGCGAAATGCTAGGTCGTGTGAACTAACTTCGATTACATCGTCACCGATTTGTACAGGAATCTTGATTTCAGCGTTGTCATGTACGATTACACTGAGAAATACTCTGAAACACACCTGAAGAAACTTGAATACTCACGTTCTCGTAGACGCATATAATATCATCAATGGCCTTGGAAGGACCGATTCGTAATGGTAAAATTAGCGCAAGATTGTTCGGCGTCGCCGGCTCCAAACGTTAGACACACAGGTAACTTAACCATGCATAAGAACTCAACAGACGAAGAACGGCACGTTGGAGATAACCTGAGGGCTGTGTTGCCTTTCTTAAAATCGGAAGTGTCTGTTGAAGTAATAATACACAAGGTATTCGGAATGAACTGAAAACAAGAATCGGGACTAGCCAACAGATTTGATTGCAGATTTCTGGCGTCCCACTTCTTAATACGGTCGATGCAGCATGTCTGAAGAACGATCGGGGATGGACCAGATATTTAAGCAACGTTATTTATCACATCAGGATGCTTATCATCTGTATGTGAATTCCAACAACGCGTACGATTCCGTGAAACGGAACGAATCACCATAGATCTCAAGAACAGAAGTATTTACCGCCAATTTCCACGACTGAATTGTGATGATGTCCTGTAGGTTCATACTGGAAATTAGTGCATCGTTCAGAATATCCGAAAATATAGCCATTCGCCGATTTAGTACAACAACCGTAAGAGCCCAAACACGTTGTATTATAATCACCATCCAGGTGATGAACCAGGGACAATCCCACGGTCTGTCCCATTTCGATAGATACTCGCCAACCACAGAAAGGGCAAAGCCCATAATACTTCAACCGTGGCTAAAATTTTCAAGTCCCTTGAGTCAATCTCGGCCTTCGCCACGAAGAGATACCTCAACTCCGGGATGCCTCCTGTTGTTAGTCGCCTCTTACGACATGGTAGCAGCAGGTAACCAGTGGGTCTATTCTTAGCTTAAACACTTCGAGAGATTTCAGCACGCCGGATACCACACGGCTAGACTAGACTAGAACGATGCTTTTGATCTATTTAGGAGCTACTATGACCTAGGGTGATGGTTTTTGAGTGATATCACGGACTACATTCATAAATGACGTAACATTTTTGAGTGCATTTCGTCACAAACTTCTAAATATGTTCTTTTAGTTTGGTTACAAAATACGGATATGAAGAGATAGGTTTGGTTGGCCAAATACCCATCCCACGAACACCGGTATGAACGCTAGTGAAAATGTTTCTCCAAGTATCGCTGGTGTCCGCATTTGGGCATGAATCTTTACTGTGCACAGTGGTTTTTTTTTCGTCGAAAACGTGCAAAAAATTATTCACGCGAAAACGATAAAGCGCACAGCAATAATGTCTTCTAGGATGTTTTATGATGATCCAAGACCTTCATTTTGTTGATATAGTTAAAGTGATTAATCCCCATTGAAGTGAGATATTTGCAACAATTTTTTCTTCAAAGTATGAAAAATAATATGAAGTCTTCAGAAATGTTCAACAACTTGTTATTGCGAACATCTTTACTGAAGACCAAAAATCTCTGTACACTAGAAGTTATTGACCGTTGTTTGTGAATGACCCTTCAAACGCGTTTTTTTTTCAACATAACTTTTTAAATATCGTAGATAAAGCGGCGACATGTTCTAGAAAGTTGTTTGTCTGATTAAGATACATATCTTTCCAGAAGAGATCATCGGTCTATCTCTTACGACTTAGAAGTCATTGGGTAGTTTTTGGTAAAATTAGCAAAAGTTTTTAAAAGTAATAACTTTTGAACGGGCAAAAACGGGCAACCACCTGTCGTTGCAATTAGAAATGCTACATCACCACTATAAAACTCAATAGAGTTCACTTGCCTCTTGTTGTCTCCAGTACAGTTATGGATGATTTGAAAAAAAAACTATTGTTTTTCAAAAATGTCCAATATCTTCGAAAATACTCGAGATAACAAAAAATATGCGTTAACAAAAATTATGTATTTTGACGATTCAAATAACTTCATAGAATATATGAAACCCGTAAGAATGATAATTGCAAAGATATTCTAAAAAAAAAATTTGGGGGTCATACAAATATAACGAGCTATAACTTCATCAGCATTTAAAGAAGACTTTATGTATTCAGCAAAAATATTCGTGAAAGCAATCTCCACAACTTTTCCAAAGACTCATTTCTTTTACCAAAAAATAGTTGAAGAATCTCACTTATAGGATGATTAATCACGAAAATCATAGCAGCAAACGACAAACCTTGCTATTTTTGATGAGTAGTCCGCAAACACTATTGACGTAAACTCAGCCGTTTCCACGTTAACAACCAATAACCATTTGAAGCACCTTATTTTTTTTTAAATTTGCGAAATTATTTTGAAAATACAAGAGGTAATCCATTGTTGTTGTATAGAAAGTTGTCCATTTTGATAATTCAAACCATTTCACGGAACATACCGAATTTGTCAGATGATGTTTAAAAAGTTATATTATTTTATTGGCTTTAAAGGGGTCATCCACAAATAACCAGTAATAATATTGAAGATATCAAAGATAAAGACTTTATGTCTTCAGTAAAGTTGTTGGCAAAAGATGCCTCTACAACATTGCTGAAGACATAACTTTAATGTTTGCATTTGCAAGAAAGTTGATAAATATATCTCACTTCTAGGGAGATTGATCACTAAAAGAACAACACCATATGAAAGGGCTTAAAATGTCCACAAATTCGTCCGAAGACGTCATTGACCCAAATTTAACGGCAGTTTAGGCGTAGTTAATAGATCGCACGACTTTGGTAAAATAAATCACTGTGCTGTGGCCTGATTTGGCGCGCGATGCTAGGTCGCGTGAACGTACTTCGATTTCATCGTCATCAGTGTAAACAGGGATCTTGTTTTGACGCTGTCATGTTCGATTTTATGTTATATGAATTACTGGCGTCCAAAAGGGGCTAACCCACATTTTGCATTTTTTGCAGGAAATGGAAAAAACTTCCGCATTTCCAAATTAACATTATTTTTATTGTAAAAATCCATTATTTTTTTAGTAGTTCATTGACCCGTGTTGTCTAGAAAAAATATGATCATTACATGTACTACTCTTCAATTAACAAGCATTTTCGTAATTCGGGGGGCTAATCCCGGGGGTACCTAGAGTCCAAAAGGAGCTAGCCCACAATTCTCACATCCTTTCTTTATCTTTCGTTTTAGAGTTATGCTGTATTTGGAAAAGTTGTTGTGTGACATCTAGTGCTTCATTTGATCATTTCATATTAGTTTGGAATGCAGTCGCTAGGGCGGCGCTATTATCAACTTTTTAATGAAACGAGATAGAAAGATGGTGTCTACAGCAAAGTTGTATACATATCAGGTAATTATAAGTATATCTTCTGAAGATACCAACTTTGTAGGTCCTACAGGTTTTGGAATATCGCGAAACATAACCTGTAAGTAAATGTTTTAACAAAAATGTGAGCTACAACACAAAATTTACTGATTGCGAATCGATTGACTACTTTTTCTTAAAACCTCGGGAAACGAACGAGAAAACGTGAATTTCCATAACACTTAATGTGGGGTTAGACACTTTTGGACGCCAGCTAGTACTGGGGTTACCTCCATGGTCAACTTTGATTGCTAATAGCATGAATTTTAAAAATTACTTTCACATTTCTTTTATGGCAGTACACGTGGATTACTTAGCACTATCAAAAAAATGAAAAAAATGTCGTTTTTGGAAAAAAATGTGGGTTAACCCATATTCGGACGCCAGCCATTCAACTAATGATCACAATAAAGGCGACAGGCGTCCGCTTTGTTGGCATCCCGTGTCTATTTCCATAGTCAGTGTCATGTTTTCAAACGTGGTAGTTATTTCACGGTTTACGTGCATTGAGTTGATCTAATGTGTAAATATCAAATCTATGTTTTCTCACTGCATTCCGCAGCTAAGAGAAACATTGTCGAAAGCTATATAGAAAACAGCAAATGAGATTTCTTTTGTTTGAATAGAATTCTCTAGTCTTCCAACCAACAATGTAAAAAGCATCTATTGTGGATTGGTTACTTTGCGATGAGAAATAAAAAAAATCGCTCAGGAGAGAGTATATAAAGTACTCTGATTTAAGGGGGTCTCCCCAACAGTGGTTCATATAAAGGTGATTTGCAGGATTTTTTCGAGAGTTGTTTTATTGGAGCTGTAGAGCTAGAGTCTCGGAAGGGCTCCACGTCAGAATCACTCACTACAGTTGCAGATGAGACGGGAAATCTTACCCACTAAAACACTGTTTAAGGCCAGTGGCAGTGGTCCGTGGTTCTAAATGTGATATTCATTGTACGATTCATATATGTGCGGGCGCAAGCGACTACAGGTTCGCGTGTATCATCGCGAAGGACTCAAGCGTTTGTACGTTGTACGTGTTCAACCACGCGCGCGTTTATATGTCGCGTGTGCTAACGTATTTGTAATTTCGCGTGTATAAATTCTATTTTTCAACCGTGTGCCTTTCGCTTATTCACGTGTTTTTGGATGATCGCGCGCGGATCGTGAATCAGATACTTAGTGGATATGAGTGCTTTCTTTTTTAATAGGTCCAATTGAATGCATGGTCCAAGACTGCTGGTACCGAGGATTAAGGAGTGACCGATTCACGATCGCGCGAGTGCGGAAGTTTGTAGGTTCACGCTTGAGACCGCGTTTGAAAATTTATGAGTGGACACCTTATCACCGGCAAATGTTAGCAAATTCCAACTACATCAAATTATACAGCGGGTGCCCGTTTTTATGTGCCCGTTTGGAGTAGTTTAGGTTGACAAAATGGGGACAGTCACATAAAATATTTGTTTATTTCTTTTTACCAAACTGAAGTTGTTAAAATCCTGGCTGGTTGACAATATCGGGCCAAACAGCTGGCAAAATCGGGTCTTTATTGTAGTAAATCTTACAAAATACTTGTTGTCCAAGCTGCAGCATATGACTAACTAATGCATTGCGATAATTCGTTGGAATGTGATATACCTTAATAAACACGTGGTTTTCCGTTCAATTGATATTATATGTTTTAAAATTATGATTTCCTTTCATTTGTATTAGAACTAAATTCTAAGGCTAAGAAATAATTCACCTTTTTCTGCTAGCAATGACGATTACAATTACGACAATACCTCGAAGCTCTATATTCTGGATACAGTGCACACCTGCAATATGTGCACAAGTGGTTATTTATTCTCGGGAGAGATACAGAAGAAAATCCGTCGGGCATAGTGTATTGTTGTCCAGATTCTTTCATCGAAGAACACATCAAAATCTGGAAAGCTTCTGATAGTGTTAGAAGCTCGTTGTCAACGAGCTCTGGAGCTAGTTGCGCTGGTTGAAGGATACGGAATCGGATACGGTGTAGAGCGTCAAGAATGGTGGGCGGCTGATCTTCTTCCGGATTTTTGTCACTCTCCGAATCAGCCTCAACCTTTTCTGGCGTAGGATGCTGCTGCTGAGATTCAACGTTACGTGATAGACCATGCTTAGCTGCATATCGCTTGAGGGCTTTGAAGAGATCCAACTCAGAATCGATTGTCAAGGTAGTCTGATCAAACATGGTTATTATCGTACCGAGCTCGGCATCGAGAAAACCACTACCAGTTATTATAGTACTTGTTTGATTACGCATGGTGGAAAGACATAGACTCATCAGAGCAGATTCGTCATAAAATTTGGCGAACTCATAGACTTGGCAAACGCTGGCAGCTGTTTGATTAGCTTGCAAATATTTAACACATTCAGCAACAACACCCGGCAGCATATATTTCTTAGCTGCGTAGTAAAGATTCATTGCCTCATACACCGAAGATATTTCGAGATGATCCATATAAAAGTACCTGGAAGTGAGAAAGATACAAGATCTTGTCTGTAAGGAACTAAAATTTCAAAGGAACACGTTTTTTTCAATTGTTTAAGCTTGAAACAGCTCCAAACTAGTTAAAAGACCTTATTACGGGTATAGTTACAGCCAGACTTCCCAAATGAACATCGAACACCATGTTCGCTCTAGTTCTGTGCTCATCTTATACCCACATTTCGTGTGCAAACTCGAACGCGCTAATGCGTACCAAAACACGTGCACGTGTTCGTCTGCATATCCGAACCCCATGTACGTACGCGGTGTTCGTACACACAGGATCTTGACACTAGTTTTCTCTTTCCCTCACTCATCATCACTAGCGTTGACTCATTCTGTTTTGTGCTTGCCTTTCTTGTGTACGCACACGGTGTACGTACACGGTGTTTAAACCTAAGTTTGCGCATCGTTCGCTTGGGTTCGGTGTTCGATGCAAACCTGCACACAACGGTAAAGCATGTTTGAGGTTGAACGCCTGCACGAAATTTTGTACACGAGTGCAAACTTGTCGATGTTCATGGGAAGACTGGTTACAGCGATACAGACACAACATTGTAAATTGTCACTTACGTCATAAGCTTTTTGAACTCATGCGCGTCGATGTCCGGAACACGTATCGGCTCGTCGTTTTTCGCGGAAAGTGCTCCATAAAACATCGTATTGAAAACCGGGGACGCCATCGCGAGGACAAATTTGTGTGCCACAACCTTCTCACCTTCCGGTTCTTTGCCGACCAGAAACTCACAGTCAGACATTGTTCCTGTTTCGTGCATATACTTTAGGCGGGATTTAATGTCCAGACAGGAACACTGCCAGTCGCTCGATTCTCCGTTCGTTGCCTTAGTAGGCTCCATTATCAACATCATCATCATTTAGATATTGATCTCACACACGTGGGTTAGGTAACTTTTAAAATGTGGGAGTATCTGAAAAGTCAGAGTGAATAAAAACTGTATAGAGTTCGACGTTCTAAATCAAAGTACCTGCAAGATCTTTTGCACCTGAAAAGTGACACACATCAAATAAAGGCTTCAGAGGTACCTTCCGTTTGGACAATTTCGGCACTTCGGATCTGCGAAGAAATAAATGTTGGCATCGTTTTCATAATCCTCATGTTAAAATTGTAAAGTTGTAAACATTCCAACATTAGGTCGCATAATGCGAGCAAGAACTTCTGAAGCAGTAATCCCGAGCAAACTCTCGTGGGCTCAGGCACCATTCAGACCTTTAAAAAGAACATACACATGGTCCGTGCCAAGTTTCACAACCATTAAAACACCATAAACTGGTCTCGATGACCCATAAATACATCAAGATATGGTTTTTATGTGATATCTACTGGACCGTAGTGATGATGTTTTCATGGGTTAATCCCATTTAAAACACTATCAAAACACTATGCCATGGGGGTGAAATTGGACCAAGACCATGGGGGCTTTCGTTTGCTCGGGATGCCTATTTCTATTTTCCCACTAAAGATGCACCAAAAACAGCGCGTTTTTGCGCTCACAATCTCGTGCTCTAAAGCAACCCTTTGTGAACATGGAGCTATTCGCGCATAATTTGAGGTAAGCGCAACGCTTCCGAAAACAATCGATGGTTCACACTCACACACAAAAATGAAGTTTAAGATGGCAACTTCCGGGTGAGGCTCTGGAGAATTTATCTAAACCGAAATTTGCCATCATGGATTTTAAAATGGCTTCATGCATCGATTTCCGCCATGCATTCGTCATCCCCATTCCGAGAATACCCATATTGTTGAGGTTACAGAGAACTCATCTAAACCGGAAGTCACCATCTTGGATTTCAAAAGGGCTTCAGATATCGATCGCCGTCATCTGCTCGTCAACCCCATTGCTATGCGAATGAAGAGTCTAATGAAAGCCAAAAAACGCAGTTATTGGCGCCGGTTCGTCGACGGGTTAACGAGAGAAACAGCGATTAGCACTCTTTGGGGTACGGCTCGACGTACGCGTAACCGAAACAGTACCAACGAGAACGTGCAATATTCAAACCGCTGGATATTCGCTTTCGCCAAGAAGATCTGTCCGGACTCTGTCCCGGTACAGAAAACATACCACGCCGCGTCTCCTCATGATACCGCGAACGAAACACCGTTTTCGATGGTGGAGTTCTCATTTGCTCTCTTGTCATTTAACAATAACGCCGCAGGGTTAGACAGAATCAAATTCAACTTGCTGAAAAATCTGCCTGACACTGCAAAAAGGCGCTTTTTGAACTGATCTAACAAGTTTCGTGAGGGTAACATTGTCCCTCATGACTGGAGGCAAGTGAAGGTCATCGTCATCCAAAAACCAGGAAAACCAGCCTCCGACCACAACTCGTATCGACCGATTGCAATGTTGTCCTGTATTCGGCAGTTGTTCGAGAAAATGATCTTGTTTCGCCTCGACAATTGGGTCGAAGCAAATGGTTTACTGTCAGATACACAATTTGGTGTTCACCAAATCCTATGCCAACAAATAGCAGATGGCATCAGTCTTCTTGGATATTAAGGGAGCTTTTAACTCAATTTCGATCAACATTCTGTCAGAGAAGCTGCACCAGCATGGTCTTTCACCGATTTTAAATAACTTTTTGCTACACCTGTTGTCTGAAAAGCACATGCACTTTTCGCATGCCGATTTAACAGCATCGCGCTTTAGTCACATGGGTCTTCCCCAGGGCTCATATCTCCACAATTTTAACGTGAATGACATTGACGATTGTCTTGCCAATTCATGCACGCCAAGGCAACTTGCAGATGTCGGAATAGTCTCTGTTACAGGGCCCAAAGCTGCCGATTTGCAAGGACCATTGCAAGATACTTTGGACAATTTGTCTGCTAGGGTTCTCTCCAGCTGGCTATGGAGTTCTCCACGGAGAAAACTGAATTGGTTGTCTTTTCTAGGAAGCGTGACTCCAGCTTCTATTAATGGGTGTAATGATCAATCAGGTCTTCACATTTAAATATCTCGGGGCCTGGTTCGACTCTAAAGGTACCTGGGGATGTCACATTAGGTATCTGAAACAGAAATGCCTACAAAGGATCAATTTTCTTCGGACAATAACTGGAACATGGTGGGGTGCACACCCAGGAGACTTGATAAGGTTGTACCAAACAACGATATTGTTGGTGATGGAGTACGGGTGTTTCTGTTTCCGCTCCGCTGCGAAACATACAGTTCATCAAACTGGAGAGAATCTAGTATCGTTGCTTGCGCATTGCCTTGGATTGCATGCACTTGACCCATACGATGAACCTCGAAGTGCTGGCGGGCGTTCTTCCGCTAAAAAATCGATTTTGGGAACACTCATATCGATTGCTCATCCGATGCAATAATCTGAACTCATTGGTGATTGAAAGCTTCGAGAGGCTCGTCTAGCTTAATTCTCAAACCCGATTTATGTCCTTGTACTTTGACTACATGGCACAGAGCATTAATCCTTCTTCGTATACTCCCAACCGTGTTCGTTTCCTAGATACCTCTGATTCTACTGTATTCATCGATACATCCTTGAAGGAAGATTCGTGTAATCCCTTGTACGCCCACAAGTGAACCCCAATATATTTTATAATAAATTTCGAGAAGCCGACTGTGACAAAATGTATCAAATCTCGATGGGTTCACTGGCTTCGGTATCTTCAACAATACTATCATCGCTTTATTCAAGCTCAATGATCCCGCATCAGTTTACGTCCCAGAGTTAGCAGCAATTCAGTACACCCTTGGGATCATCGACACTCTGCCCACAGATCACTACTTCATCATTTCGGACAGCCTCAGCTCTATCGAGGCTATTCGTGCGAGGAAGCTCAAAAAGCAATTCTCATATTTCCTGAAGAAGATACGGGAGTCCTTGTGTACGTTATCTGAAAAATCTTAACAGATTACCTTTGTTTGGGTCCCCTCTCATTGCTCTATCCCGGACAACGAAAAAACCGACTCTTTAGCAAAGATAGGCGCATTAGATGATGACATATACGAAAGACCAATCT
>NC_080671.1:417167936-417217936 GCF_030247195.1 Topomyia yanbarensis
TCGTCCGGGAGTTCCCACTCTAAAATACGGAGCTATAGACAACAAGTTTCAGGACGCCATAGCCCCAGTGAGATGGGGGAGCTCACTTTCTTCCTTCATTCGAATCGTACACTTAACATCAGAATGATCGCTCACGAAAACATTCGAAACCCCACACGAATGAGCAAACGGCTATACGGTTATATAAACGAACTCTAACCCGCGAAGTTACAAACACGCAAGCATACAGCGACAGAAAAATGCCCACGCGATCAAACACATCACCATAGAAACGCTCGTTTCCCTCACGATAATACAAATCTGGTCACGCATGCGATCATGTAATCGCGATCATCTGTACATACCTAAATCCCGCCATCTCGCATACCTAGAAACACCTCGGTGATCAAGTCGATATGTTAGTACTTACGAATTTATAACCGTCGTCTCAAGTGCGATTATACCAACGCTCGTTCCCACGCAACATGAAACGGTCACGTCCGAAAACCTCTTCAATCGCGGTCTCCATTCTCTAATTCTATTGTTCTCGGGAGCGAAACAGATATTGAAATGTAGCTTCTAGAGTAATTTTACAAAATCAAAAAAAAAGTTCAAACAACTCGCGTTCTTACCACCCTTCGCTATCACCGATGAAAAATGAGTTTCTTTGAGTGATACATTAACATGATAAATGCCTAACATCCATAATGTCAGTCGTTTATTATGCGAGGAATTCCACGAAGATCCGTCCGAAAATCTTTAAAATCGTGACCGACCATCTTAGATTCCAATGAAACTTTACACGTTTCACCGTCATGCAAGACTAAATATTTTCCACAGGTAATAAGATTATTTTGACTCAAGAGCAACTTTTCAAAAGGGCGTAAACGTTTCTACGTGTATGAATTTCAAATTTTTTTTGTTCGATTACTGTATTTTATACAGCAAAACTATCTGAGAACAAGTTACAGGGAATGAATACTTCTGTCTGACAAAAAAATACACTGAAAAAAATATTGTAATTTTTTCAAAAAAAACAAAAATTTATGATAAAAATTTAAATTGCGAAAAAACCCATTTTTTTAAATTTTTTATATTTTGTTATCAAAAACCTAAAGAGAAAAGAAACATTTTGAATGTGATTGCATGATGGAGAAAAAATCGGTAAAAAAAGTTTTCCTAACAATAACTTCGTACATGTTTTTAAATTTCATACTAATAGACATACAAAATTGTAATTCTATTACAGAATATAATTCTAAGCACCATTTAAAATCAAAATGCATTTAACAAAAATCTTCCAAAATGCGATAGTTTTCGAGATATTTGAAATTTTGCTCCTTCAAAAACAATTAATTCGTGTAATTATGCTCTTTTTAAAAGTTATTCGCGTTACCCATCAAAAAATGTCAAAAATTTATTGTTTATCGTTTTAAAGACGTAAAAGCAACTTTTTAGTGTATTTGGATCCTGGAGAAGTTTTCAATAAAAAAGTTTTCCTAACAACAACTTTTGACATTTTTTTATAATTCTTATTATTTGCAGTCAAAAATACAATTTTCTTTTTGAATATGATTCTAAACGCTATTTTAAATCGAAATGCTCTTAAGAAAAATTTTCTAAAATGTAGTAGTTCTCGAGATATTTTAACTTTTGTTTTAATAACACAATTATTTTGTTTTATTACGACCTTTTCATAAGTTAGTCGCGTTTCTCTATCAACAATAATAGGTTTTTCAAAAGGCCCGTAAACTTTCCTGTAACTTGCTCTTTGACATCAAGGCGATATTGTGAAATATTTTTTTCCCATCATGCAATCACAATCAAAATGTTTCTTTTCTCTTTAGGTTTTTGGTAACAAAATATAAAAAATTTAAAAAATGGGTTTTTTCGCAATTTAAATTTTAATCATAAATTTTTGTTTTTTTGAAAAATGACGCAACATTTTTTTCAGTGTATATTTTTTTCGGACAGAAGTATTCATTCCCTGTAACTTGCTCTCAGATAGTTTTGCTGTATAAAATACAGTAATCGAACAAAAAAAATTTGAAATTCATACACGAAGAAACGTTTACGCCCTTTTGAAAAATTACTCTTGTATCAAAATATTCCAATTGTCAGAGAATATCATGGAGATTCATACAGCGAACACACCTGCAAAGTTTCGTTCGAATCGACGATGGTCATATTTTGCGGTCGGCCGGTTTCTCATGGAATCCCTCATATAAATAAAGAAAAAAAAATAAACAAAGATTACAGAAAAACTATCAATAGGTTTACAATGAAATTCAAGAAAATAGAGTATAATTAAAAACATTCAAAATGATGATTATCCTCAGTGTTAGCATTAGAAAGTGAATTTTTTTATAACGTGATAGTCTTAAGAACCTTTGTAACATGTTATGTAAAAAAAAACCCCGGCGTAAAAAAGCTTTTGCAAATGCCGTGTTAAATAAACGTTTTATGAAAAAAAACCAAAGATTTGACTGGTGATTTGATTCATAGATTTAAAAACATTATTTAAAGTTCGACTATGCGACGAGAACTAATTCATGGTTTGTATCATCTTGAACATGATCTGATGGTTTTCGTGGCTGTGAATTAGTTCACAAAATCAACACATTTTCTCGTGAACTCTTTCACGAAACTTGGATTATTATTCCTTTCCTTTCAATCATCGTGAACTAGTTCATGATTTCTAACATAATAGTCGCGATTCAATAGCCGTGCTTGTGAAATAGTTCACAAAATAAAAAAAATTATGTAGACGTGAACTGATTCATGATTCCTAACGAATAAGTCACGAATCACCTTTGGAGCTTGCGAAATAGTTCACAGAAACATAAAATGTTCATAATTCTGAGTATATTGGTCACAACTCACCATTCGTGCTCGCGAGATAGTTCACCAAATCAAGAAATACTTTTTCATGTATTCGTGGACTAGTTCATGATTCCTAGTATAATAGGCATAGCTGACGTTCGTGCTCGTGAAATAGTTCACAAAATGGGAAAATATGCATTCATGTATATGTGAACTGATTCATGATTCTTGGTAAATTAGTCACGTACACGTGAAATAGGGCACGTAATCATGAAATATAGTTCATGCATTCATGAACTGGTCCATGATTCGTAACATTATAGTCATGACTGACCATACGTGCTCGTGGAATAGTTTTTAAATAAAATATTCATGGGTGCGTCCAATGGTTCATGATACTCTATACATGATTCATCATCTATTTTGAGTTCTTGTGATATTTATAACATGTCCCTAATTATTTTCAATTTCATACAACTCTGAACATGCTCATTTCATGTGAACTAGAGTTTGCAGTACCGACCCTTTTTAGCGAGAACCGGTATTACGTTACTGAAGCCCTCAGTACCGGTAGTACCGGTAAAGTACCGGTACTCGAATATTCTTTTGAAAATTTCGAAATAAGCTTCAAAGTGAAATTGAATGCTCAAATTGATGACCTTATTCTCACATGATTGATTTGTGCTGATCAAAAAAGTATGTTTATTGTTTTCAATTGATTCGGAATGGCATGACTCATTTCAACAGAAAATATTTTTCGTATGCAGCGCCTTCTTTTATTTCGAAATCTTTGAATAAATTTGAAATCAATAACTGCTAAGCGGTGCGACTTTTGTCGACTTCAACAGATGGTAAATGTAAGAAACACTATTAACAACAGTAAATCAAAGCGAGAATGGCAGTAAATCCGAGCAGGTTATTCGCATTTCCTCCTTGCTTTCCTGTAAACTATGGAGTTTTGCGGAATTTTCCGATCACCAATAATTACAAAGCGCTCCATTTGGAGTAGTTCACCAAATCTAAAATTATTAGCTATTGAATCGCTGTTCGTTCTTTTATAAATAAAGGTTAAAGAGCAAACCAAAGACAAGACTTAGACCATAGTCTTATTACGCGCTATCCAGTGAATAATGAAACCTATCAGAATGTCGCTAATAAAAAAATTCAAGGCAAATTTTTACGTCTCTTACGCTAGATGTGAATATATTGAAATTTAGTACAAGATCGTTTAAATTTAATTTCGACAAAATAAAGCAGGAATTTGAACATACCGTTCAGTACAACGGGAGCTAGTAATGTATCAGAATATATTGGCTCAAATGGCACGTTCCCCGTACATAGTCGGGGATTTGTCATTTTGCAGATATTTTGAAACAGGTCCCCCTAGAGTATCCACATATTTTTCATAAAAAATTGTATGGTACCGAAAATACCGGTACTGGCTTTTGTTCAGTACCGGTATTACGGTACCAAAAATGGGTCGGTATTTCCGGGATTTTTGGTACCGGTATTACCGGTACCACAACCCTAATGTAAATTTTTTCACAAATTTTGAATTTTTTCATGAAATATATCGAACATTGTTATTCCTTTAGTAGGTTCAATGTTATGCCCGAATGAAGAAAGAAAAACCAAATATATATTATAGAGCCACGAATCGTGTTCGTAATGTAGTTCTTAAAACAAGAAACCGCAAATTAGCCAAAAATAGTGACTAGTGAGTCTAAAATATCAAGATAACGTGAATAGAAGTTATAATCGTGAGTAAGATTCTGAAATTATGGACCTAAATCACACTACTCTGCCAGCAGAATTTGATACGAAACTCGTGAATGAAATATCATTATAACGTGAATACGAATTACGAAAAGCGTAAGTAAGGTCCTGAAGCCATGAAGATAAATGACGATACTCAGCGACAAAAATTCGGTAGTAAACTCATGAATAAAATATAATGGTAACGTGATGAGTAGCTACGATAATCGCGATAAAGCTCCCGAAATCATCAACATCGTTTGATTGTCGGTTCTTTTAGTTATTGTAGTTTATACAAACCAGTGTATCTTCAAGTTATGAGCACGAATGAAGCAGAACAATACACTAGACATGTCCAGGGATCAACCACAATAATCCAACCAAACATTGGGATGTAACGCCATGTATATTTTGACCGCGAACTAGTTTTTTGAAAACACGAATAGTTTCATGAATACGAGGTTCATTATTCATATTATCAGGAACTTGGTCACGATCTTCATAAATCGTTCAGTTCACAAAATCGTGATTTCTTTTCATGAACTTATAAATGGATTTTTATAGTCCACAACACTATAAGATACTGCCGATCGGTTACGCTTTCCTGATCCGCTTCATATTGTCATGTTACTCTCAACGCCTAGGGTTGTGGTACCGGTAATACCGGTACCGAAAATCCCGGGAATACCGACCCATTTTTGGTACCGTAATACCGGTAATGAACCAAAGCCAGTACCAGTACTTTCGGTACCATACAATTTTTTTATGAAAAATATGTGGACCAATGGAAAATATCGATCCGCAAGATGACTTTTAACTATATTAATTATTGCGCACTTCCCACCAACCTGGACTCCGCACTTTCAAAGTGCAAGTGATCAAACTGCTACTGAAAACTGCGAGCTGTCAAAACACATATATTTCAAGTGATAGAGATGGTATTTTCATAGACAGACCAGTCCAACTAACCAGTCTATGAGGAGAATTTAATGGAAGAATAGTAAGTGCGCAGTACGGTTAGAATCCAGTTTTAGTGCCACAAGTAATACCTTCTAGATAAATCGGTGAGCTAACACCTTTGTGGGGGAATAAGGAGGGGCCATCAGCATAATAATTCTAGAAATTAAACATTACTAGCTCCCGTTGTACTGAATGGTATATTTAAATTCCTGAACTATTTTTTCGAAGTTACTAAAGTACTAAATTTCAAAATATTCACATTTAGCGTAAGAGACGTACAAAATTTGCTATGATTTATTTTTATTAGCGACATTCTGATTGGTTTTCATTATTCACTGGGCGGCGCGTAATAGGACTGTGGTCTAAGCCATGTCTGTATTTGGTTTGCTCTTAAATCATTATCTATAAAAGAACGAACAGCGATTTAGAAGCTAACAATTTTAGACATGGTGAACTGCTTTAAATGGGGCGATTTGTAATTATTGGTGATTGGAAAATTCAACAAAACTCCATAGTTTACAAGAAAGCAAGGAGTCTTGGTATGCATTAGAGAATAGTAAACAAACGACATAAAGGTCGAAACCAATTTACAGAAAAGCAAGAGAGGAAATGAGAGCAACCTGCTCGGATTTACTGCCATTCTCGCTTTGATTTACTGTTGTTAATAGGGTTTCTTACATTTACCATCTGTTGAATTCGACAAAAATCGCACCGCGTAGTAGTTATTGATTTCAAAGTGGCCTAGATTTCTAAATAAAAAAGAGCGCCGTACACGCAAAATATCTTCTGTGAAATGAGTCATGCCATTCAATGTCTCTTTGAAGGTTTTTTCGAATTTTTTGAAAAAAATATTAGAGTACCGGTACTTTACCGGTACTGAAGGCTTCAGTACCGTAGTACCGGTTCTCGCCAACAAGGGTCGGTACTGCGAATTAACGCCAATAAAAATTCCGTAAATCGTCACATGAGCCACATTACTCCGCGTATCAAAATCGATAATTATGTTCTAGAATAAAATATCACGAAAACCGTGACTAAGTTCCCAAAATCATGAAGATGAATCACATTACTCCCCGCGAAAGATACGAGATTGAATTCATGAATAAAATATCACGATAATACGAAGAGAAATTACGAAAATCGTGACTAAGCTTTTGAAATCATGAAAATGAAACACATTATTCTGCCAGACTGAAGTAATGAACATATCGTTAAACTCTCGGCTCTTAGTCGATATAGTTAATATAAATCAGTGTTTCACCCTAAACATATTGAAGACACAACCACAGTATTCTTACCAAACATGAATTTTTTTTTGCGTAAATTAGTTTTGTGGATGTACAAAGAGTTTCATGAATACGAGGTTTCCTATTCATAGTTTCGGGAGTTTGGTCACAATTTTGGTAAACGACTCATTTCACAAAATCGTGATTTTTTTCACAAATTTATGAAAAAACTCCGTGTGCCTATCGTCCCTTATCTCTGATAGGGGTGCACCCATACACTGCAGTAATATCGTTATTGTTATCAAATATGATACTCTTTGTGTGTAGCATATAGGCTAGCGAATTTATTTTCGTTTTGTTACCCATTATCACTCTCCCCATTTGAGGCCGTTGCCATCTTCGTTTAACGCATTGGTTCGAATGGTAGGGGCACTCAATTTTGAGGCGCTCATACTCTAGTATTTCACCATTTTCAGGCTGTTTGTTATTTTACTGGGTCCTAGAAACAAAGCAATAATATTGATGTCCCTTTATATACAATTCATCGATTGTAGGCCGAATAATAAGCGATACAGTTTAACGCCTTCCCTAATAGCGACAAAATAGGATTATTACCCTAGTGCGTTTCGTATACATAAAATAATACTACTTTAAAGCAATGATAAAAATATATGTGCTGTGTCAACTTATGAAGAGTTGGTTTTGAAACGAAATACAGGCTCTAATAGCATAAGAATACTCTACTGGATCTCGACACTAAGTCGAAGTAACTCCGATTAAAACAGACAACTTCTCCAAACCAGCATCTTCCCAAAGCTTTTTAATTCGCCCGGAAACTAGGTGAATTGTATCTTGATTACGACCGGTATTTTTCCCCCCTGTCCGGTATAATCAACGATGTCCCACTTTCGGGTTGACACTATCGCGATTCCGTCCTGGAACCTGTAGCGCCGCTGGCCGGTGTAGTGTGACGTGCTATCGAGGTTGTCTGACCTGTCCCTGCTGCCGCCAGTACACCGTCGTCGTCATCATCCTCTTGCGGTTTCGGTGTCTTTTCCGCCATCTTCGTGTCAATATTCGATATCAGAAGACATGGATCTTTCTCTTCGTCGATAGCGCCAGTACCACCACCGCCGCGTCAACCACTAAAGTGATTGACAATTAATCAATCAACCTGGCGACCGTCGATTGATTTGACACTAGCCGCACGGATACAAATATTATGCGGTTTTCCGCTCCCATAATAGAGCATAGAGTTTGAAAATCGTATCACACAGCTGGTGTGCCGCGCTTGCTGCCGGTTCGCTTTGACCTTTCACGATCGTGATCTGTACCGGAATACACCGCCGCGCTCTCCACCACGCCCTGAAAACAGCCAGCATTCCGCAATGTGGTGCTGCGCTGGAACCAGTTTTGACCGAACGAGTAGGTTTTCGCATACATTCTTGCAAACTGTCATAACAGGACCCAAACGATTGCACGTTATGACGGAGAATGGTGGTAATCAAATCGAATTGCATCTCGACCAGCGGCATTCGAACAGAAATAGCCTTGAACCCTTCCATAATATGGCGATGTGGTGGAACATGCTTTCCGTTAAGCAAACAAATCCCCGCTTCGATGCAGTTCGTTGATCCACCACCGCCGGCTGGTTCTAATCAATTTGTCAACCCTCCCCCGTTCGTCCCTCGAAACATTTTTACCGACTAGTGCAATTAGTATCGCGCAGCGACTGCAGAGGAACAGAGAGCAACTTAATTTACTGTTGCCAATTAGAACTGTAGTAAGGTGCTGAAATGGCAAAACTTTGAAAGCACACACTCGTCCACATTAACCGGCTACGTTCTCGAAACGCCTCGGATTCTACACGATGGAACCACAGACCCAGGTCAGACAGGCAGCAGCTCGCTCAGCGCAATGGTAACAGTAAATATTTTATTAATGACACACATTTAATAATTCCCGTGCTCCTCCTGCCCCCGTCCTACTACCTTCACCGGGGGTTGTAACTCGGCTATGTGCCGGAACTGCACCCGAAGGCAGGCAGCAGCGATGAAGTCGCGTGTGAAGTTTTGCCATCGCTTTATTTATAGTGTAGTAGTAGTCTTACCCGAAGTCTAAGTCGTGAAAATCTCGCAATCTGGACAACGGGTTCCGTCGGTGCCCCCCGGGTCCTCGAGGGTGTCGTCATGCGGCAACTATTTCGCACCAGAGGGCATGTGATAGAGAGGCAAGAAAATAAAAACACAAGCTGGTTCGCAGCAGAGTTGTTGTTGTTGGTCTCGGATTTGCTGCGCTACTTATTTATGTGTGTAGTAACGAGTGACATTTCATACCCTACTTAATGGGACTTGGTTACAGGCATGTTTTTGCATTGACTGTGACTAGGCGCCTAGGTGGTTCGAGTAGGACGCGGCGCTGGCTCATCGGGGTCATTAAAGAAGTCCGGCACACAGCAGCTGATAGGGTATTAAGGCATTGCTCAATCAGTGCACTTTAATGTTGTCATATTAAAGGAGATCGACAATTTGCGGCGATAAAGGAATCGATTTCAATGAATGCATATTTGGAAGTACGTGTCCGCAATTTGAACACTTAAGGGGGCATAGTGTCCTTTTCCTAAAAATTGGCGGTGGTCAGCTATTTTCGTCCGCGTCTCTTATCACCAATTTTTACAAAGTGATGCATCAGCAGTGCTATCTTTGAAAATGACCTACCCTTGTTTTTTTTCGATCTTTTCTAAATGCAAATAATTAAGCAATCTTAATTTCGTTATATTCCGAATTGCACATATTTTGTCGTATGTAATTTTAAATGTACTTTCATTTGATGGCATTGTAAGGAAACACGTATCCGCCGGTTGATGACAAGCGATCTGACATTTCTTTAGACTGAGAAAACTAATTTATATGTTTGTTTAATGTTTATTTGACCAACTAGGAAATGAATCCACTGGGTCTTTAATGCGTGTGGGAAATACGCATGGTCTTGTCTGAGTGAATGACTTTTGAATTATACATGAGAGTGGAGAATTGACAATTCGCAAGATCAATTCTAATCCAATTACCAATTTGCGGCAATCATTTCACGAGGAACAAATATTTTATTGTCATATTTAATGGTTTGCTTTTAGTCCATTAACTCATCAGTCAATTATGCTGAGCTAAGAATAAGTACGTACTATTTGGAAACGGGGGGTGTTTGATTCGTGCATGATGTTAATATCGTTTAGGAACTCAGCATTTATATTTTTACTGTTTCGCGTCTTCCTTGTAATATCGCAAGATTTACTCGAACGAGGTGGAAATATCAAGTTACGGGATCTCAATATGCTTGTGATTATACCAATAATAAGGACCATTTATAAATTCCGCCACGCTATTAGGAGGAAGAGATATGACTAATTGTGACATAAATCGGAGGGGAGCACGTCATGTGCTTTGACGCAATCGTTTTACGCACGATTGTGCCATGTATATAGGAAATTCCATACAACATGAACACTACTAAAAAATGAAGGAAAAACTGAAATCATTTGATTCGTATTGGACCAAGGGGAAAAATAACGTGGTAATATGAGAGAGAGAGAGAGTTAGTATTGGACAATCTTTGCGTAACATAATTTATGAATGTTCCACAATACCCCCTTTAAACCCATTGTTTACGGTCCATTTTACATTGTCAACAAAACTCCCGGCAGCCAGCTGTCCGGAGTTCAAGTTGTCTTCGATGAAACAATCTCGATAAACGATTACCCAGAGTTTAAACACCTAGAACATTTACGTATCCTACAGTCAATAAACTATTCAAACATCTTATGCACGAAAATATATTCTCAGTCGCATCGCTTGATTGAAGCGAATCCTGACTAACAACCCCCCCACTACCCAATCCGTGGTACTTATGGGAGTGTTACTGAGACGGGGCCTTCCGTTAATTAAGTACCACATCAACACTTCCTTTCTCATCCCAAGTTACGGTAAAGATGGTCGTGGCCCGCAATGGTGGCTCTCAGGCTAAATTCTCGCTTGGACTGGATCAATTGTTATTCCCAAACAATGGTCCTCAAGTAGTCTGGCTGGAAATGAGAGTCATCAGTCTGCAATCTACGAAGTATACCGTGCTTACGCAACCCAACGCAGTGTCTTTTTCCTAAAAAATCGAAATATTATCATTACAAGAATAAATGTTTTATGTCGCCCCAACTATGCCTTCCTCCTGAAGTAAGAATGATAAATAAATTTTGGTTTACACTCTTTTGAACACTTTAACCCTTTCATGCCCAACTTTTTTCTAGTGCATGTAGGGTTTAAAAACTATTTTTTCTTGAAAATAGTGATATCAAGAAACACGAAAAGTCTTTTTTCATAAAAATAGGTGCTTCCCTTGCAGTGCTAGAAGCTGCTCAATTTTTACCTTCCAATGCTCAATACAGTTCTCCTAGAATATTTACAATAGTCCAATTACATGAAAAACGTAGCCAAAGTCAGTCTAAATTGATAGATTTTATCAGATTTCAATAATATTGCACTATAACGAAGATATATGAAAAATTCATTTTCCGTCGTAAACGTAAACTGTCCCTGGCAGCACTGCTCCATCGGAGTCCAAACAGACTAATTACAATAACTTCAGTTCTAGAGCTGACTCTTGTAATTGTTAATGCTCAAATGAAAGCCAATAGTCACATTAATTAGTGTTGTTTGTTTTTGCGAGCAAATCAAAAGTTATATCTGTTTAAAAACGCTGTTGTCCACAAACAACATGGGCATGAATGGGTTAACCATGTTTTCGTCGGAGCCTTCTCTTCAAAGCCAGTACCATGGATATTTCAAGGACCGCCTAAGCAATCCCCGTACTTTTTTTTAAAGCTTATTAATTTATGTAGTCTTTGACTCTTTTTTTTGGAAAACTTTAAATAAGTATTTTTTAAAGAAATTGAAGACGATTTTCCCTCCCTTAGATTAATGGGTTTAATGGTATTGCAAACATCATCAAGCATATTTCTTGCAGTTCAAAGAAATTCTGACATTGCTTTAAGATGGTTATTGCATTATGCCTGGATAGTGCTGCATCGGGGAGACACGAGAGGGTTTATGGGCCTTTTTAATGGTTTTGTCTTGTTTCATACTCTGCGCCAGCCCAAACTAACGATCAATCATTAACCGGTGCACGCTGGCGTGGCCGACTTGCGGGTCGACAGGGATTGACTTTTGATGTGGGCCGTGTTTACAAACATTGTTCCACAGTTTAATGGCAGTGTTGGTAGACAATGCTCACAGTGGGGGTCATTGTGAGTTGATTTATCGGTCGACTGCGTCATCGTAGACAATCTAATTAAAGAAATGTAAAAGTAGAAACCTATTACTGGTGATAATTGTAGTTTGTAGTTCTAGTGTACAGTTAAGTGCTAATCGTATGTCTATCTGTGTTTGTGTTCGTCTTAGTATTTGTGACAGCTGGTTCAGGGAATGGATGCAGAACTGGCGTATATTGCATTCGAATTCATCCACACGAAGTTAAACGTTAGCAGATGCCACAAACACGTTAGCATACAAACGCTTGAGCTTCGTCCACGCACCACTTCGACCGCGGTCTTACGTTCTAACACTTATTGGCTTCAAAACTTATAAGCGCGATCTCGAACGTAGACCTTCAAACATATGTACTCGCGCAATCATAAATCGGTGACGTCCGAAAATTCCTTACCCTCGACCATATTAACATAGATCCATGTTTCCAGTTGGACCAATCGACAAAATTACCCTCATATCCACAAAACGACACGTTCCATGGCGACATGACCGGGAATTTTAGTAAAATCTGGAATCTCTTCTACTATTCAGCACGTTAACATACAAACGCTTAAGACTTTCGCGATCATCCACGCACCCCGAAGCCCGCGGTCTTGCAAACATGAAAACCCCTCGGTAATTAAGCGAATGTTTTAGCACTAATGTACTTTTAAACGCTGTCTAAAACGGGAACCTACAAACGCCCATGTTCGCGCGAAATGCATCGTTCACGTCTTAAAATACCTTCTGCTTTAGCATCCTAGATCCATACTTTAAGTTGGGCTAATAAACAAAACGACGCTCATATTCACTAGACAACTCGTTCCATGGTGACATGACCGAAAACTCTAGTGATACGGGAAAACTTCTAGCATCTGTACCATACACTATAAATTAAGAATAATTTGCACGACCCGCGCGCAATAATTCAAGAATACACGCGACTATGCAAATGGCCACACGGTTATAAAGTCGAATTTATGCACGCGAAGTTACACGCTAGCGCAAGCGACAAACATGTTAACATACAAACGCTTGAGCTCTTCGCGATCATCCACGCACACTTGCACCCACATGAAAACACTTCGGTGCAAAGTCATCGCAATGGTACCAATACGTGCATTTAATAAATTGTGCTGTAAGAGTAGAGTTTAGTGTATTAGAAATACTTTTTCAGAACGGAAGCCACCTTCTTTTGATGTATACTGAATTGATATCAAATCACCTAAAATTTATTTCTACTAACTTTCGAAATAGAGTCAATGACAAAGTTCTAGAAAATAATACTACGAGAAAACTTGTTAAACATGCAAACTCTTCAAAATGTGATGGTGTTGAGATAAAGTGCGGTGTTTGTGGGAGATACCCAAAAATTATTTTATTATTATTATTTATTTATTGGGCTTTAACCACACAGGGTCATTCGCCATAAAAAGAGAGATAGTTGCAACACAACGGCGGAGGGCCCGCTGAGCGTTCCTGATTGATGAGCTGGCAGATTGTCGCAGTCAAAGGGCCGCGGGAGAACCTCCCCAGCACCCGGTCCGGGTGTGGCGGAGGGCCCACTGGGCGTTGGTAGCACTTTGGCTGACGAATTGTGGTTGTAGAAGGGCAGCGGGAGAACCTCCCCAGCACCCGATCCGGGTGTGGCGGAGGGTCCGCTGGGAGGTGGTAGTAGTTGGGCTAACGGATTGTGGTTGTAGAAGGTCCGCGAGAGAACCTCCCTAGCACCTGGTCCGGGTGTGGCGGAGGGCCCGCTGGGCATTGGTAGCAGTTTGGCTGACGAATTGCGGTTGTAGAAGGGCCGCGGGAGAACCTCCCCTGCACCCGGTCCGGGTGTGGCGAAGGGCCCCGCTGGGCGTTGGTAGCAATTTGGCTGACGGATTGCGGTTGTAGAAGAGCCGCGGGAGAACCTCCCCAGCACCCGTTCCGGGTGTGGCGGAGGGACCGCTAAGCAGTAGTGGTAGTGGTTGTAGTAGAGGATGGTGTGAAGTTAGCCGGTTCGCGGTCTGCCTTAGATAGATTCGAGAAGATTGGCATCTTTCAGGAATGCAAGTAGTGCCTCTTCGTGCACTAAGTCGTTTGGCAGTGTGTCTCGAATCGAGGAGGGCAAGTTGTCTAGTGCTGCAAGATGTACATATTGGAGGGTCGACGTGGGTAATAGTGTGGGCATGAGTGAGCCTCGTATGTCCAACGCGGAGGCGGGATTGCGCTCTTTGTTCAACTCGGTTTTTGGCGGTCTGTCCACTTTTCGAGGTCTCCCTTTACCTTCTGAGGGTAGCCTCGGAGAGTCCTCCAGTGAGTGATGAAGTGCTCAGAGGTTTTCGCCTTGAATTCCCTGATGATGTCGGATGACGGTAGCTCAGTAGAGAATAGGGCGCGAGAGTGTCGACCGAGCGCGGCCAAGTGGTCAGCATCCCCGTTATCGCGGATTCCGCTGTGTCCGGATACCCAGCATATGGTAGTTAATGGGTCACAGGATTGTTCTATGGCTTGGACGTAGGGGTGCTTGGACTCCCCTGATTCCAGCGCTTTGATGACTGAGAGGGAATTGGAGAAGATCACTGTCGGTGTGTCTTAGGGTTTGTTGGTAATCGCAAGGGCGATGGCGGCGGCTTCCGCGGAGAACACGGAACACACGGAGGGTAGACGACGAGCGAGGCCCGCTCCGATTCCACTCACACCCGCGCCCAAGTTTCGAACCGTCGGTGTAGATGTGCAGATGTTTTGAGTATTTTTGTTCGACCATCTGTAGGAATTTGGCTCTGGCAGCCCGGGGAGGTTCGCCTGCTCTGGTGGATACAACCTGACTGATGTCTATGTTTGGACCGCGGTCGTGCCAGGCGCGGTTGTTGACCCGATGTAGCTGTGCGACTTTGGAAAGAGGGGTATTGGCAAGCATGGTGTGTATGCTCATAGCTGTCTGTAGTAGACGGGCATTCTTCACCCGGCCTGCGTCGAAACCGGCATCCTTCCCTGTCGAGCCAAAAATTATTTTTTTATTAACTTTTTTTCTATGATTTTTACAATTCTTCAAATGTTCCATGAAGTTGTTGAAATTAAGGTTCCACTGAAAAGGCCTCAATAAGCGGCCATCTTGGTAACGAAAAAAGCAGTTTTTTCCTTGCTGGAAAAATCTTCATGGAAATGAATCAATGTACTCAGAACACTAGTAGAGTAATACTGATTCATTTTGATGAAGATTTTTCCAACAAGGAAAAAACTGCTTTTTTCGTTTTCCAATATGGCCGCTTATTGCAGCGTTCGCAGTAGAAATTATAGATATTCAACATTTTTTATTTCAAACCTTATGAGTGACTGAATAAAGTGGACTAAAATATCGCCATTTTGAACGTAAATTTCTAAGAGATGCGAAAGACCTCTCGGCATGATACTGTACCTTGATGTGTCCGGGGGCTTTTCCACCAAAGCAGTATTACTGTGATAATATCACAGGAACTTGGAATACGATCATTTTCTTTTTAGTTAAGATACATGTTGATCAATTACTTGGCTTACTTAGTTATACTGTGTTGCGTTTCGGCTTCGCCTCATCAGAAACCAACACTAACTTATTGTCGGAATAGATTAGCGCCGGCTTGACGCAAATCCCTTAAAACTAGAACACACTTTGTGTTTCAATCGAACGACTGATCAAACGTGATGTCCCGTTCGAGCAGAAGTTCTGTTTATGCCGATGAGACACAGTGAAACCGAAACTTGGCTTAGGTAAACAGAACTTCTGCTCGAACGGGACATCACGTTTGATCAGTCGTTCGATTGAAACACAAAGTGTGTTTTAGTTTTAAGGGATTTGCGTCAAGCCGGCGCTAATCTATTCCGACAATAAGTTAGTGTTGGTTTCTGATGAGGCGAAGCCGAAACACAACACAGTATGAAATAAGGATTTGTGCCCTCCTGTACAAAGACTGGTTTTTACCAACAAATTTTCACCGCTGCGAGAAATTTTGGTTTTTACCAAATTTTCCTCCTTAGGGTGAAATGTAGCATATTACTTAGTTACTTAACTTGGCGACCTTTATTATCCACTGCCATAGTCAAATAATATGCAATGTGGATTTAGGGCCCAATTCTCTCCCTTCTTTTATTGTTATATTTTAAATTAGATCCATGCTAGTACTCCCGTACACAAATTGCTTATTCCCTCATATACATCTACAATCTCTCATTTCAAACGTACACACGTGGCCTTCGCGATAACACAAACCTGGTCACAAATGCGAACGCCCGCGATCTCGCCAACATTCAAACACCCAGGTGATTAGGTGAACGTTTGCACCTTGAAATTTACTAACACGTTCCAAGCGTCAACCACCGCTCGCGAAATTATGAATCGGTCACGTACGGATGTCTCTACCCTTGATCCTAGCAGCCCAAACTCATGCCTTCAGTTGCACCAGTATGGAAAAAAGTAGACAAGACGTCTATTCGCGATCATTGAAGAACACGCGAACATGCAAATGGCTACGCGCTTATAAAAATAATGTATCCACGAGAAGTTACATACACACTAGCTCACGCGACAAAAACGTCAACATACAAACGTTCGAGTCCTTCGCGATCATCACCACACTCACGATCTCGCAAACAGAATAACACTCCGGTGACTAAGTGAACGGTTTAGCACTTATAAATTCACAAACGCGGTCTCAAGAGTGAACCTCCAAATGCCCATGTTCGCGCGATCATGAATCGGTTTCGCTCGGAAGTCCCTATCCTCTGCCCTTGTAGCATAAGTCCAATGCCTTCAGGTAGATCAATCAAAAAGACGATGCTCATATCCACTAAAACAACACGTTCTATGGCGGCATAAAAATCGAATTTATACTCACGAAGTCGCATACACGCGACAAACAAACATACAAATGCTTGAGCCCTTCGCGATCATCCACGCAACATGCACCCGCGCTCTCGCAGACATGATAACAACCCGGTGATAATATGAACATCTCAGCACTTATAAGCATTCAAACGCGTCTCAAGCGTGAACCTACAGTCCCCGCACTCACATGTATCGGTCACGTCCGGAATTCTCTATCCTCAGTTCCAGAAGTCTAGGTCCATGCCTTCAATTGAATCAACTAAAAAGATATGAGAGCTTCTTCACTGGACAACACGTTCCATGGCGACATGACCGGGAATTCTAGTAATATGGAGTAACTCACACTCCCTGTCAGAATGTGATCCGTATACCGAAAACTAAATATCAGAATGACGGTCCGTGTGGCCATCCAAGAACACACACAAACATGTGAATGCCACAGGGTTACAAAATCGAATTTATTCACGCGAAGTCACATACGCGCGAGCACACGCGACAAACACGTCAACAAACGAATGCTTAAGCTCTTCGCGATCATCTATGCACCTACGTTCGCGATCGCGCAAACAACAAACGCGATAACACTCCGGTAACAATGTGAACTCCATTCTAGAAACTTAGGTCCTTACATTCAGTTATACCAAAATAATGCTCATATCCACTAGACAACTCGTTCCATAGCGACATGACTGGGAATTCTAGTGATATGGAAGAACCCACTTTGTTCTAGAATCTGAACCGTACATGAAAAATTAAGTATCAGATTCGCGGTCCACGCGCGATCATTCTAGAACACACGCGAATATGCGAGGGCAAACGGTTTTAATATAGAATTTATACACGTGAAGTTACCTACACGTTAGCACACGCGACATACAACCGCACTCGCGATCGAACTCGTTAACGTACAAATGCTTGAGCCCTTCGCGATGATACACGCGATCGCGAAATCCGAACATACCTGAACCGTACAATAAATATCACATACAGGATCGCGGCCCGCTACAATTGGCCTAAAGCAGTGTTTTAGTGGGCGCCATTGCCTGTCTCGTCTGCAATTGTAGTGTGTGATTCTGACGTGGAGTCCGTCCGAGAACCTAGCTCTACAGCTCCAGTAGGACAACTCTCGAAAAAAAGTATCTCATGGCTGGCAATATGAGAAAAGTTCGAGGGTTTTTCAATAAAAAATATAAACGACTTACCGCGAACGCACTAGAAAACTTCTTTCCAGATTTTAACTATGAAATTATAGCGTGAGAATGTACGTTGTTCGCCCAGTCCCATCGATTCTTATCCTTAGCAGTGATACGCTCTACGCTCAAACAACGGCATGTACCTATAAAGATGTGCTAGAAGCATGTCTATTCTGCCAAAAGTTTGCATTTTCTTTCGACCAACAACCGACATGAAAAGATGCCAACACAAGCTCGCAAGTGGTTAAAAAACAAACATAGTCAGGAACTGACTTCGAAAAGTGGATTGGATAATGATATAAACTGTATGCACTATTACGTGGCGTTGGTATAAAGTACTTTGTACTTTATATCCACTGAACTTGAAAACTGGTCATCTATGTACTTCTAATTAAAAATTCTGATTAACGGAGGTCGTGTTTATTTGGCGGATAGTTATTTCTAATACTGTCCACTTGTGCCGGGTCAATCCGACATTTTTAAATGTGCCTGTCGATTCAGTCGTAGCTGTGTGATCGGCATTTGCTATAGTGCATGCTGGTTGGTTGGTTAAAAAGAATCTGGTGTAAATTATGACCCCATCAAAAAGAAAGACTGCGATAAAGATGGTCCCCAGGTGAAAACTGAGGCGCTTGCAAATACACGCTCCTATGAACCATGTAAATAGATCACGACTGCATAAATAACTGAATGAACAGGTTTTTCTCCGTTCAGTTTCCGCAGGATCCTTAAGGCGAAGCAACCATTATCTTTGCCGTATGTTAGTTTGCTATCATCTCAAATTTGTACTCCTGTTGAAATATACCCCATCTGCTGTAATACATCGAACCATCACACGTATCCTGCCTCAAAGCCAAAGCTGCCCTGTTTTATTGGAAAAGAGAAGGTTCTTTCGAAACCCGCTTCATGGCAAGTATGAAATTTGTTCATCTCTGCCCGACGATGTCTTGGAATCCAGCAGTACGCATTCCGTTATTACTAGTGACATACATAAATCAACAGAACCTATAACGCCAACAAACCTTATCGAATAACACAATTCTCGCATCAACCTATCGCTTTTTATCCGTATACTACTAAAATGCTAGGGGGTTGCGGACCAAAACCAACGAGCTCCAATAGATACTTTGTAGCTGCGATTACGATGTTCTCGTGCTTACAGAAACATGGCTGCGATTAGATATCTACAACGAATTTTGCTCTTCAGATCACTCTACAGAGTAATCAGATGCGATCGGAATGCTTCCACAGGGGTACTTTCCAGAGGTGGTGGCGTATTAATTCCCGTCAAAACTAATCATCGATGCAGCGATGTTTTTCTTGCCAACTGTGAATAGGTAGAGCAGACAGTCGTTCGCATAAATATGCAGAAACGATTGCTTTTTATCTTTGGTATATCCGACCTAACTCTAGCCCAATCAATTACCAGATTCACGACAGCCCTACCAATGATGAGTGCGACAATATATCTGACGACATCGTTATAGCATTAGGAGACTACAATCTTCCTAATTTTCGTAGTTGTTTTGACGAGGATATTAATGGCTTTCTACCCACTTATGTTCTGACCGAGCAAGAAATTGCATTATCAGAACCAATCAAACCTCTGGCCTGGTACAAATGATATCTCTCGCCAACTCAAATTGGACTACGCGAATATTCCAGATTTCACTGCCCCTTTTCAAGCTAGACGACGAGCATCACAAGTTGTTTTGTTTTGTGACTCGACACACAGTACACGATAACAAACTACAACAACGAAGAAGAAGATGCTTGAATTTTCGATTTCAGAAATGCGATATCAACTTGCTGAGGGATAAGCTCGTAATGATAGACTGGTATCAACTCTTGAGCGGTTCTTCCGTTAATGAAAGTGTGATCGTTTTCTATCGCATATTGTACGACACTTTGAGCGAATTTTTTCCCCGCCGTCGAAACCTCCGCTACTATCAGCTGCAAACCTTGGTGGACCTGTGAGCTTCGGTTAACGCGAATGGGTGCACATGGGTTTCCCGAATCACATAGTGGAATGGTTGAAGTCATACCTTAATGACCGTAAAGTATTCGTTCAGGTTCATCACGAAACTTTTACATCATTTAACATTATTTCAGGAGTTCCTCAAGGTAGCGTCCTCGGTCCTCTTATCTTTACCCTATTTATAAACGATCTTGCGTATCCTTTGTAATCTGGAAAATTATTTTTTGCCGATGACCTAAAATATTCTGCATCATTGCGTCTATCCTAGACTGTGAAGCGTTGGAGAGTGACATTGACCAGCTCTTGACTTGGTGTGACAAGAACGGAATTAGAATAATCATCAAGAAGTGTAAGGTTATCTTTACCCGATGCTATAGTACTATACAATATAATCACACAATCGGTTCAAATGTTCTGGAGCGTATGATTTAAATACGGGGTCTTAATGGGATTATGGATATTAAACTTAGATTCAACGAGCATACATCAATAACGACAACAAAAGCATTTTCAGTTATCGGTTTCCTTTGTCGCAATACAACATTTATCACCGATGTGTTCGCTCTCAAGTCACTGTAGTATTCGTTAGCACGCAGTATATTGGAATTCAAACTAGAACGGGTTCAGAAGCAATCGATTCGCTCTTCGTCAGCTCCCCTTGACAAGTCCTAACGAGTTATCTCTGTACACCATGCTCGATTGGAAGTCCGCTGCAAACGACGGCAACGTTAGCTCCATAGATAGTCTGGCGAAGAGGTAATCGGAGGAATACAATATCGTGGAGTGGCAGTCAATTCGATTCAAGTATCGAGTCCGATAAACAGTCCATGACTTTCGTTATTTTGCAGTTGGTTGTGGGTCGTTCCAAGGTAAACGACGGAGGGCAAACCAAACAAATTTACGATGCTCTGAGCAAGTTGAGACAATGAGGGTTCTACACAACTGAGCAATATTCCAGTGTCGTTCGAACGAGGGAGCAGGGGAGAGACTTCAAGCAGTAAATGTTTGAAAGATATTCCCATTGCGAACCTCAAACAGCTTGATGCATTTGCGACAATATAGCTATGCTGCCTAAAAATCAATTGTTCGCGGGAAAAACTGCGAACACAATTCGCTCTGTACATGGTGAACAGTTTCCGAATCGGCGCTCTTTCTCCTCGAGAACGTAGTGGTCATGTATTTTTTAGGATTTAGGGTTATTCGGTTGATTTCGCACCATTCCACAAATATTACCAATTGAGTTCAAGGAATGAAGCGTCGTCAGTATTTCGGATTCTGTGTTCTTGGGACCATCAGCAATTGACAACCGTGGCTTTTCTATGCAAAAATTCATGTCGTTGAAATACAGAAGAAAAATCAAAGGACCGAGATGGCTGCCTTGCGGAATACCTGATGAAGCGAGGAACACTTCGGATACTATCTTGACAAGCTAGGCGACGATGACTGCGGTACGATTGTATCCAACAGAGAATATGGGTACTAAGGCCAAGTTTATTCAACTTTACCACTGCAAAATTGTGCAAGTCGCATCGCTTGATTGTAGCAAATCCTAGACCTTATACGCTTACAAACTTCCAACTCCGTGGAATGGAAGAGTCTGGTAGGTGAAGCATCAACACTTCCCGTTTACCTTGTCCTTTATCCTTCTCCGTGAACGATGGAGATGTGGGGCGGCCGGCACTGCTGGCTATCACGTTGGTGAGGTTTCAATATGGGTCGGATTGCTATGAATTTCTACTTACCATTAAATTAGTTACAGAATTTTCGTTTCGACTTAGTCTCATCAGAATCCGACACTAGCCACACCACACCACCAGTGACAGGACTAAGCTATCGCCGGTTGAACGCTAGGTCTAACAACGAAAACACGATTTGTGTTTTTGGGCAAACCCCTAATCCATCCTGCGTATGTCCCGTAAGGAAAGGACATCATCAGCTTAAAATTTAACTCATTTTTGCGGGATATCACGCAGGACTGAGCGTTTGCTCAAAAAACACATATCGTGTTTTCGTTGTTGGAGCTAGCATCAATCCGGCCAATCACTAAGTTTGTGTCGGATTCTGACGTGACGAGTGACGCAAATTCTATAACTAATTTAATTAAATTTTCGAAAATCTGACTTGGTATAAACTTTTGCAATATTAAATTCAGTTCCCGTACGTGCTCCTTGTCTTCAGATAAATAACTACAAACGCAATAGCTATTTATTTTCTGCATTGGCATTGGTTTCACTTTTTCGTAAATCCTACCCTACTCAAAAAAATCTAATAAATTTCTTCCCTATTTATTTTCTTTCAGGTAAGTCACATTGGGCCAAAATTTTAGTCATCTGCCTTCAACGAAATACTCGGGAGAAGAGTATAACAAGGTAAGATTTTCAGATCTTCACAGCAGAAATAACTTCATTATGTTTACATTCAGAAGATCATTTCGATTCACATGTTCCGCTATTATTTACGATGATTGGAGATTTACAAAATTGTCATTCGTACGAATAAGATGAACACCAAAATATGATGATAAAACATCTAAAATTTGCATCAATCTGATTGCCAAAAAGTTTATTCTAATTGGGAATCGTTAGTCAAATCATACCCCATTCACAAAACTCGATATGTCACGCCAACAAAAGAATCCACAATTCCCATCAGATTAGCTCACTTCGGTGGACGATCAAGACGCGAAACGACTCTACACAAATTTTCGGCACATTAGCTATGTTTCCAAACGACAATGACCAAGCCTGAATTTTCGTTCCTTCCGATGCCGGACAACCAACCATTTCGTTCTTCCACCCCCCCCCCCCTACTCTGCCACAATCGGAACAACTTGACCAGCCCCGAAGACCGACCGACCGACCGGGTGGTGGTGCTGACCTTGAACGGATTGTTTCCTTCCAGTTCTTCTGTTTGCCCATTTTTTTTTTGTTGGTTTCGTTGTTTTCTTTTATCTGTGTGTATTTTTGCTCCGTTCGACATTCTTTCCTTACATCTCTCCTCCTCAAGTTCGAATTCGACAGTTTTGGTTTAACCATTTATCCGTTTGTTCGAACTTGAATCTTGTTGGTGCGGTTAGGATGATGGTTCAAGAGACTACGAGCAGCCTTTAGCGCGGGGTTTGGTTTCCCTCTTCAGCAGTAGTAGCAGTGGCGGCACCGTAGATAAAAAAAACCGGATTTCAGTTAGTTTGAAGGAGTGTTTTTGTTTCGGAAATTTCAAGTGAACACGAGAGCGCGCTTTCATGGAAATGTGTACAAAAATGGTGGAGAGCGTGTGGCAACTGCGATTTGGCTAGTTGACGAGATTCCTATGGAATTCCTACCAGCGGCGGGTGACAACTTTAGAATTGAGGGTAGTGGTAGTCGTAGCGTAGCTTAATCTTTACGTCGCGTAGCGAAGAGGGTGATCTGTAGGTGCTTTTCTCAAGCTATGACAGACTTATTGGTGACATTGGCCTTTGTGTATCCACTTGAACGCTTAGAACGCTAGCTGAAATTGTTGCCTTTCAACGATGGGATAGGTTTGCACGAACACGACCAACACTTGTAGCAGCCATATCGGAATTCCATTAGCCCTGTAAACAGGTCAGCACACTGTGGGTTAGTTCAACGCGCTAGGTTGTCAAAAATAGAGGAGACAAATATAAATCTTGGATGCATTTTTTTTCAAGCAAGCGGATTAGTAAAATGATTGATGTGTTCATAATGTCAATAAGAAGATTTATTAAACCTCCCTAGTTAAATGATAGCGGAATTAAAAGGTTTCAAAAAGTCTTTGGCGATTACTTGATAATCTGAGGTAATTGGCACTGTCGTGATTCGTATAATTTAGCATTTGCATAGTTAACATCACACAGGGTACCACTCTGTAACCGTTGTTTATTTGGTGTTTGGTTTTGTTACCTTTTTGATAATCGTGCGAATCAATATGCCTTGCTGATCCGAAAGTCATTCTTAATTACAGAGACTTTAAGAATTTTCGACAATTTTTACGAAACTAATATAAATTTTACAAAGCTCAAGAGCTTTTTTGTCATGGTTCAGAATACTAAGGGCTTTAGGAAATGCTTTCGAGATTTAGGGAAGACTTTTATACTTTCGAGAAAGTCGCATGGAACTCAACAAAATATTTCATACTTCACAGAAGTTCTTTGAACTGGGCTGGGTTGCTCTGCGATCTTTAAAAATGCTCTACGAGCTTCGACGACTACCGCCCGTAGTTTTAACTTTTGAATTTTTATATCTATTTTACGTCAGATTTACAACCAAAATATTAATTCCTTCCAACATTTTTTCTTGCATTCTTTAGCTGAAAATAACTTAAACAGATTGGTGCTATACACACCCATTGTCTTGCAACCTTTGTTAAAATCAGGTATTGTCGTATTGCAATTGAACCAGACTTTACCATCTCGGAATTATAGAATTATAGGGTATACCTCTGCTTTATCTACGATCATACCTAATCTGCTTTAAGATGGCTGTTGAAATTCGCATCTCAGCGCCATTGTTTTTGTTTTTCCACTAATTCCAGAATGCCCCAGGGAAGCTACCTTGAGCCATTTAAGCCTCCAATATCTCAACGACATCTACAATTTAAAAAATAACAAAACTACTATTTCGATGATGTCAAAAAAAATTATAACTCATTTCTTCTAACAGGGCAGAAATTTTTCTAAATTTATACTTACCTAATTATATTGGGAAAATTGTGTAAATTCTCAAGGATCTCGAAGTAGTTTATGAGATAGTCCCATTATAACTGGCCTATTACAGCAGGTTTAGTGTGAAATTGCCTTGTTTCAATGATATAATTGCAATATCTCACAAAGTACTTTGAGATGATCTTCAAAATGTTTACACAAGCTCTTTAACATTTAATAAAAAATAGTCCTACTTTTGAAAAATTCAATTTGCTAATCTATTTTTATATCATTTTTTTTTTTTAATTTCAAATAACACATTTAAATTTCTAAATTTTTTAATGTCCACATTTCTTAATTTACAGATGCTCAGATTTAAAAAAAATGTATCTAAAAATTACAAAATTTTTAAAGCTAAAGATTTTGGATTTTTCTATTTAAGATTTTAAAATTATTAACGAATCATTTTTTTAATTTTGGAATTTTTGAATTCTTAAATTTTTGAATACTTCAATGTTAAATATTTTGTTAACTTTCAAATTTCAAAATGATCATTTCTTAAATTTTTTAAATTCTTTTTTCTTGGTGGTTCAAGTTTTTTAATTTGTTAATTTCCTGCTATTCTTTTTTGTTTATTTTGAACTCTTGTGTTTTAAAACCTGACATTATTACTTTTCGAATATATAATTTTTAAATATTGTAACTCTGAAATCAGTTTAATAGCTTCAAATTTTTGAATTCGTAATCATTCAAAATTAAATTTTAAACAATTCTGCTATTATTAAATTTCCCTGGATAATGAAATTTTTAATATTGAAATAAATTTTCAATTATAATCATTTTCTAAAAATTTAAATTCTCGAATTGCAAATCTAACTTTTAATTGTTAAATGCTCAAATTTTTAAATGATTAAATTCTTAATTTTTTAAATTTAAATTTAAATTAAATTTCAAAAAAAAAATTTAATATTTTCAAGTTCATTTTTTTTTCAATTTTGGTATTTTGATTTATTAAAATTTTGAGATTCTTGGCTACAGTGAAGACGTGTTTTTATCAGCTCTCTACTGTACTCCAGGTTGACTAAATGGGGAACATTGACAAAATGGGGTCATATATTTTTCATGCTTTTTTAATAAACCAAAGCTGTTCAAATATTCCTCTTTAGTCCCTTGGTGTAGTCTCAAAATCCTCTTTAATAATTGAAGAATTTCGCGCCAACTCGAACAAATGTTGGCAGCACCCTCTCAGATTTTAATGTACCTTTCTGTACATAAAGACTGTCACAAAAAGTCACTTTGCATACTTTGTTTTGCCAAAAATGATCTAGACTGTCTTTTGAAAAGGGTCATTTTACCATTTTTTTTTTCAAATGGCTATAGTCTAAAAATGACAAATCCTACAAAAAATGTTGCAGGAATGATTTTTACAAACTTAGTCAAGTTTTTGAATAAAAATATTGAAAGAATTCTACATCGACTCCTACATGTTTGAGAGATCGCGCGTGTAGGTACCGCGGATGGTCGCGAAGGGCTCAAGCATTTGTACGTTAACGGGTTTGTCACGTGATCCTTCCTCAGAGCTAAATAAGAAAATAAATAAGCAATAATGGAACATTTGCTTAATGCCAAACTCTTTTCAATGGAATTCTTGATAAATGAAAATATACTTAGTTGCTAAATTAGATAATATCTTCTCGCAAACTGAGTTCTATTGGATTCTGAGATGAATATGACTTTCACTGGTTTAGTTTTAGATACAAATACACTGAAAAAAAATCAGTTTGGACAAGAATTTTTTTTTTTAAATAACTTTTTTTCCTTAAAAGTGCTCAACTTGAATTTTTGACGGTAGGTAGGAAACATAATTACATCGAAATCAAAGATGGAGTTTTTAGTAAATTGACTTAAAATTTTTAAAATCGATTTTTTTACGTGTAGGATTCAATGTAGAATTTTTTCAACATTTTTATTCAAAAATTTGACTAATTTTGTGAAAATCATTGCTACAACATTTTTTGTATGATTTGTCATTTTTAAGACTATAGCCATTTGAAAAAAATTGGTAAAAAAATTGACTCTTTATAAAAGACAGTCTAGATCATTTTTGGAAAAATAAAGTATGCAAAGTGACTTTTTGTGACAAAGTCTTAATTCACAGAAAGTTTCATTAAAGCCTGAGAGGGTGTTGCCAACTCTGAACACGATTTGGCGCGAAATTTTATCAATTTATATAAATTGGTCTTCAAATGAAAAGTTTAAAAAGAAAAAGAATTTCATTATTTCTGAACATTTTGCATCGCTCAGATAAGAAAAATATGCTCAAGAAAGGATTTACTAGAATGTGGGTTGGTTCACCTGCTAGAGACCATCAAAAATGTTTTCGATAGAGTCTGACAAAATCAGGTTTAAAGCTGATGAAATCGGGGGCTAATAAAATCGGGTCTTCACTGGAATGGAATTTTAAAATTCTGTAACTTTAAATTTCTAAATCTCAAATGTTTAAAATTGTACATTTCTTGTTTTTAAATTTTAAAATTTGAAGGAAATAGCTTTTTAAAATTTTAAACTGTAAAATATTTAAATCTTTAACTTAATTTAAAATCAACCTAAACACAGAAAAAAATGTTGGTAAAAACATGTTTTTCGCTCTTAGCAAAAAACAACCAACATATACTCATAGTTTGAAAATAAAACTTATTTTGATTACTATTCTTCTATTAATTTAACTTTGATTATTATTATTGATTAATTTAATAGTTTTATTTTCAACTCAAAAGTAAGCGTTGGTTGTTTTTTGCTAAGAGCGCAATACTCTTACTTTTTCCAATATTTTTTCTGAGTGTATTGATTCTAAAATTTCATAGATTATTTTTTAGATAAACAAATTATTAAATTTACTCTTAAAAATGTTAAATTCAAAATTTAATAGAGTTTAAAATTTTGAGTATTGTAACATTTTACCTACCTTAATTTTTCAATGTTAAAATTTTGAAAATTATCGAAGTTTCAAAATTTATATAATTTAAGACGAAAATAAAAAGATTAGTATGTAAAACTTTTACAACACAAAAAGTTCAAAATTTAAGAACTCTAGAATTTTAAAATTCAATAATTTTAAATTGAAAATTTATAAGCCCATATTTTAAATTTTTAAATAGTTTATTTTAATTTTCAAACCAATTTAAATTTTAACTACTTAAAATTTTTGAATTTTGGCATAGTGTAAAGTGCCCTATTTTGGCCCTAGTAGAGAGGGTGCCGTACTACTTCATTAATAACTCGAACTGCAATAGTTAGAATTAGTATTAATTGTTATCCGCATTTTTGCTCTGTTTCTAAGAAACAATAAAATTCAAAAATGGTCTGATAATGGTGGAATAAACTTATTTGAGCGCAACGGAAACTCGAATCGAATGCCCCAATTGCACTACCACTTGAGCCACTTCGTTGAACGAAGATGGTGACGGCTTCAAATGGGTAGGATAATAAAAGAACCGTAAACAAGTTCATTACCCTAGTTAGATTTTGGAAATCTGATTTTTTCAAATTTCTTAATATTTATTTGAAATTTTTTGAATCGACTTTTAATTTTTTAATTTTACAAGTATTGTATTTTGATATTTTAAAATTCAATTTAAAAAAGACTTGAATTTTTGAATCTTTGAAACGAATTTTATATTTTCGAGCTTTGAATTTTTTAGATTTATGAGTTTTTAGATCCCCAACTGTTTAAATTCTTGCATGTTAATTTCTTTAATTTTTAAATGCTAACATTTTTAAATTACCAAAAAAATTAAATACTTAAATTTTTTAATTCTCGATTTTTCATATCGTTAAATTTGTAAATTTTTAATTTAATCAATATTTTACTTACTAAACTTTTGAATTTTTAATTTTTAATTAGATTTTTCGATTTTTAGTTTCTTAATTCTTAAATGTTTCAAATTTTTGTATTTTTAAGATTTTCAACTTTTTAAATGATTGATTTGATTTTAAAACTTGAAATTCTTGCTTCTCAATTTTTTTTCAGTTCTCTAGTATTTGGTTTTTATATTTTTCAATTTTTAAATCATGATTTTGATAATTCAACCTCAATATTTGAGGTTTTTAAATGATTGATTTGATTTTAAAACTTGAAATTCTTGCTTCTCAATTTTTTTTCAGTTCTCTAGTATTTGGTTTTTATATTTTTCAATTTTTAAATCATGATTTTGATAATTCAACCTCAATATTTGTTATAAATGTTTTGAATTGGGAATTAAATTTAAATTTTTAATTTTTAGATGCACCAGATTTTAAAATTTTCAATCATCTTAAATCATTTTAAAATTCCCATATCACAATATTAAAGCTTTGAATTCTGCTATTTTTAAATTTTAAAATGTTCAATGGTTATTTTTTTTTATTTTTCATTTTTTATAAACTTCTGAATCTTTATTTCCAATTTTAAAATTTTTGAAACCCGAATTTCGATTTTTTTATGTCTAAATTTTATACACTTTTAAACTATTCATTATTGCATTGCATTACTAAAAATTTAACATATTAAAATTTTGAATAATGAATTTTAAATTTCCTGAAATTTTATTCGATTTGAAATTTTTTATTACTGTTAAATTACTAAATTTCTAAACCCTGATAAAAATTTTCAAGATTCATTTAATATTGAATTTTTGATACAATAATGAATTTAAACATTCAAATAAAATCAATAAGTTGAATTCATAAATTTAAAATTGAAAGATATTAGAATCGCAAATTTATTTAAACTTTCGAAAATTTGAAATCATTTGATTTTAACATTTTCAACGTATTGAATTTGGCGATACCTCAATTTTTAATCGTTAAACGATACATGTTTAAAATTTTAAAATAATTGAACATTGGAAGTATTCATATATACGAACTTTAAAATTTGTACGCATCTAAAATCTTTTAGTTTTAAAATTTCTATTTAACTTTCAAAAATGTCAGTTTTTTAATATTTTATTATTTTCTTAAATGTAATAATTTTTATATTTTTTCACATTTTCAACGACATTCAATTAGCTAGAGATTACTGGGTAGGGAACGGTTATCACGGTAAAGATGGACACGTCTATATACACCAGGATACATGCTAGTGAACTCGGGTGATTCTTAGCTATGTTGCTTAAGCTCGACCCTCATTAGCAGAAGACAAAGATTAAGCCCGTACAATATTAAGCCTGTTCTAATGACCCTGCCACTTCTAGTTTTCTGATCCGTTTACTTCACATCCTTGCTCTCACTTGAGTACTATGGCTCTAAGTTTCATAACTTTCCCTACCCAGTAATCTCTAGGTAATTGAATGTCGTTGAAAATGTAAAAAAGAAAATGTGACTAACATAGTCGAAATAAAAAAGGAAAAAAAATAATCTTTATATTTGGATGAAGATAGCGTAGATGGTAAATCGATTGCCTTATACGCAACTCACCTGGGTTCAATTCCCAACCCCGCTCATTGGGTTAGAGATTTTTCTTACCCCGACAAAGAGGCGCATGACCTTATAGTCAAAACTTCTATAAAATATCTATATTTTTAATTTTCTAAGTTTAAAACACATGAAATTTTAAAATTCTGGATCCGTTTTTTATATATTAAAATGTTTAAATCATTAGTTCCACATTTTATATTTAAATTAATTTTATGGTTTTTGATTTTCAATTTTTATAGCATTAACTCTTTCAAACCTAAATGTTTTGCATTTTGATGTTATTTTTCTAAATTATTAATTTAAAATTTTTTGGACATCCTAATCTTCAATTTTTCAACTTTTTGTGGTGAAATTTTTCATGAATAGTGAAAAACAATTCAGATATACCTAATATTTGAATGCAAAGTAGTTAGGTGAAGTTTCTAAGGATGGTGACCACATTGATGCACGGCAAAGCCAATGCCTTGGTTGATATAGTACATTATTAGTGAAGTGTAGTGCGCTCACGTCAGTTCCGACCCGTCCGTTTGGACAAAGATTTCGGTGTTTTACTCACACTTTCCGAGTTAATGAAGGTGGATAATGAAAATTACTACTAAAGAGAATTATAAACCGGCTGAAGTAATTGAGCGAGAGCAGATAATTGACCCTTATCCAGAGAATGAAGGTAAATAAAAAATATTTACCTGAAGAAGATTCCCCAGTTCATTGTTCAATCATGTCGACTAGTTCATCAAGCACGGTATAATATAGTACTTATTACGAGATTCAACCTTTTAATACAATCTAAAATAAATCAATTATACATTTCCTTCTTTGAAGCATGAGGGGTACTTCCAGATGTTTAATAATCTGTATTCGTAGCAGTAAATTCAAGTGCATTTTAAGACGCCCTAGATATACGTTCAATATGTATTAACGATTAGGCGTAACCTTTCCCTCTATATAATTTCTATATCATTAACTGTAGCAAAATGCAAAATAGAAAAACCGTGTTTTACCCAAAAGGTAGAAGACACTGCCTAGTCCTCTAAACTCCCTGTTTTGTTTGATGTGTCAATATCGGTATCATTATTACTTGCAGATTGTCTGGGCTAATGGTCACACTTAGATAGCAACAGGCCTTTTTATTACCGATATGACTTAAAAGGGAACGTACCCGTAAACAGAGACTCTTACACTGGTAGAACCAGTTTATACCGTTAGCTAACACCTTTCTATTTTTCTAAATTTATAGTTTGAGCACTAAAAATGGATCCGGATGAGGCTTGGCAAGTTACCGGGGACGTTAGATCTCGGCAACAGCATCTCCTTACAGAGCAAATATGGGTGGACTGTCACTTTCGCGTCGGTTCGGAAACAAACGACAAGCTGATCGGTGCCCATAAGTTCATTCTCTGCTTGTCGTCTCCAGTTTTCCAGGCAATGCTGCGAGGTGGACTTGCTGTCAACGATGAGACAATTCACGTGCCTGATGTCGAACCGTTGATTTTCGAACGGTTGCTAAAGTTAGTGCAAATAACTTTAAGTGGGCACACCAAGTTTAAGAATTAACGCTTTGTTTTCCTGCAGATACATTTACACTGATGAAGTCACGGTTGAATCGGTGGATGAAGCATGCCAATTGTACTATGCAGCTGATAAATACATATTCCCTATAGTTAAAAATCACTGCATATCATATCTATTGGGGGCTATTAAATATCCAACTGTATGTCGCATCTACGAATTCGCAAAGTTCTACAACCTCTCAACTATTGTGGAAAAATGCTTAGAATACATTAAAACCTGTACAAAACAGGTTATAAATGATGCGAGTTTCATGGAGCTGGAACTGAGCACAATTATCGAAATATTTGATCAAAAGTATCTAGCAATCGAAACTGAACTAGATTTGTACAAGGCATTGTCTAAATATTCATCACATCATGGATTAAGCCGACTGAATAATCCTGTGGAAGCAAATACGAACAACAAAAGCAAAAACTCCGAAACTTCAGCCACAAATGTACAGATGGAGTCACAATCTTCCAACGACAAAAGCACCGAAAATCCAGGACACTCATCGGAAATAATGCAAGCGAAAGTGACTCCCAACTCTGATCAAAATTCACCGACCATTGATGATGCACTTCGTCGTATTCGATTCCTGACATTGACTCCGGAGCAGCTGGCTTCTGAATTGGCAGAAAATAGTCTTCTTTCGCCTTTGGAGGGGTTCGGTATTCTGATGAATGTGATCATTCCCAATAAGAGCTACCCGATGCCGGAAGGATTCAGTACCTCGAGGCTATCCAGGAAGCCTAAGAATACTATAACATTTCAGCCCCCGACGATGTATCCTCCCCCCGCAGTGTATTTATCCGGCTACGGAAGGCTGCCTCATCCTTACTAATTCAGACGGTTTTAAAAGCTCGAAACTGTCACGTACGTAAGAAGAACCCCAATGAAATAAGGGATTTTTTTTAAAGAATTTGATGATTTTTTTTAGAAACTGAGAGTGAATGAATTTGCTTTAAATAAAGATTAATTTGGGAATTATTTCACACGTTCTCCGACTCCAAGCAATATTCACCAATATTTACAAAACTTAGCATACACATTCATTCCATAAAAATCATGGACGGTTATGTCAACAATTTAGAGAGGATTTTCGTTTGAGTTGTGGATAATTGAATTACTTATGCGAACATCTTTCGATCACTTATTGATTCTCAATTGTTTGCATCCAGATAGAACAATAAAAAAAATAAATGAATACTGAATTCCAAAATAAATGAATACTGAATTCCAAATAATCTAGGGGAGCTTCCAAATATAAAGAACAACGATTCCCCAAGGGCTTCCTGATCACCCCATCGGTTTTACAAAATTGGGAACAGTTAGATCGAATAAGGCTTCGTTCCATAAGATCCTCACAGGCATCGCGTTACCACAGCAGTTGCAGTTAATTGTATTGTATTCTGGTTTAAAATTCACAACTGTACTTGCAAATCGCTTGCCAAATCGTATGCTTCTATGCGAATTTTAAAAAATAGCGGTTTTTATTTTTTATTTATTTTTGTTAAATAGCATTTTTTTATTTAAATATTTAAAAAAAATTGTGATGGAAAACCAGTTTATGAGAATGATAACTTAGGTGTTCTTAGATTAATAGTATTTATTATATATTAATATTATTTATAATTGGTGAATATTTTTCACTGAGAAAAAATCAACTGTATTTTCGTGAAGTAAGCTGCGGCGCATGTGGTCCACCAGGGGGCCGATAGCGGTCTGTTACCTTTCTCCGGACAAAATCAGTCTAGGAGCAGGGTGGTACCCGGCGGTTTGATGTGCTTCAGCCAAGCATTGCTACAATCGATTCCTGTATCTATGTCGTAGAAGATGACAAAAATGATAGTCCCCGTGTTAAGGTGTAGCTCCGTTTAGAGGACTGTACGGTTGGAGGGACTAGCGAATGTCTGACACAGTGGGCGTTTGTTTCTTAACAAATCGTGGGACTCGAATGATGGTCATGTCTATAGAATTGTAATACCGGTACAGAAAATGCCGAGAATACCGACCCCATGTTGGTACCAATAGTGAATGAAAGAATGTACCGGTTTCTTATTTTTATTTGACAATGCTCAATGCTTTAGTTCAACGGAGCCGTGGTTGTTTTTCAAATATTTTAGCTAGATGTAAGAGTTATAAAAAAAATAATAGTCATTATGCGTGGAGATCTTTTTTCTCGGCGAGGAAACATTTGTTTCCTCGCCAACTGCATCTTGGAGGTCATGCATTTCTTCTCTCTCTCTCTTTCTCTCTTCGCCGTACATGTTCATGTCGTCGTTAATGCTAGTGTAACGCTCGCGATCAGATGCAAATTCTTGCTTGTTACTCAAGCAAAACTATTCTAGAGTGTGCATTGGAATTGATTTCCGTAAATGAGTGTTTCCTGGGTGATTTTTGAGCAATTTTTTTTTTAATTGTATCGTATGATCACTAAATGGGCGTGTATCAATTTGTTCTTGGTATTTACAAACTGGGATCTGTTTAAAGCTTACCACAGTGCGATTCGTATTGCAGGATTAGATAGGAAGAAATAGGTCGATCCAATCCCATTTTCACCTCAAACACCATTGGAACTACCTGTGAAGTAGTCCCTTAATGCATTCTCCGTAACGGATTCCACTTCTTGGAATTGTAGTATTTTTTTTGATGACCGCTTCATAAGTACGCGGTGCCAGATTGTGAGCCCTATCTGCCGTACCTCGATTATCCCTTCATTCATTTACACGGGATCTTGAGAGGGATTCCATGAGAAACCGGCCGGCCACAAAATGTGACCATCGTCGATTCGAACGAAACTTTGAAGTTGTGTTCGGTTTTTGAATCTCCATTATTTTCTCTGACAATCGCAATATTTTTAAACAAGAGCAATTTTTCAAAAGGGCGTAAACATTTGTACGTGCATTAATTTCAATTTTTTTGTTCGATTGCTGTATTTTATACAGCGAAACTTTCTGAGAACGAGTTTCAGGGAATGAATATTTATGTGCGAAAAATAAAAAAATGCACTGAAAAAAGTGTTGTCATTTTTTATCAAAAAAAAATTGTGCTAAAAATTTAAATTGCAAAAAAAACATTTTTTCTTATTTTTATATTTTAGAATCAATGAGAAACAAAATATTTTGAATGTGATTGTATGATGGAGAACTTATCGGTAAAACAGTTTTTCTAACAATAACTTTATACATGTTTTTAAATTTCTTACTAATTGACACACAAAATTGTAATTTTATTACAGAATATAATTCTTAGTCTTATTTTCAATCAAAATGTATTTAACAAAAATCTTTCGAAGAGCGGTAGTTTTCGAGATATTTGGAATTTTGTTCCAACAAAAACAGTTAATTCGTGTAATTATGCTCTTTTAAAAGTTATTCCCCTCTCGTTTTTACGAAGTTACAAACGCGGTCTCAAACGCGAACCCGCAAACGCGCGCGATCATGAATCGGTCACGTCCGGAAATCTTTAGCCTTCATTCTAGCAATTTAGGTCCATACATTCAGTTGGACCAATCCAAAAAAAAAGCTCATATCCACTAGACCACGCGTTCTACGGCGACATGAATGGGAATTCTAATGATATGTAAGAACCCACTTTCTTCTGGAATCTGAACCGTACACAAAAAAATTAAGTAACAGATTCACGATCCGCGCGCGATCATTCTAGAACACACGCCAATACGCGAAAGGCACACGGTTATGAAATAGAATTTATACACGCGAAGTTCATACACGTTAGCACACGCGACATACAAACGCGATCGAGCACGTTAACATACAAATGTTCGAGCCCTTCGCGATGATACACGCGATCGCGAGTCCCTACGCCCGCACATGCCTGAACCGTACAATGAATATCACATTCAGAATCACGGCCCGCTACAATTGGCCTATTGCAGTGTTTTATTGGGCGACATTGCCTGTCTCGTGTGCAAATTGTAGTATGTGATTCTGACGGGGAGCCCTTCCGAGAACCTAGCTCTACAGCTCCAGTAGGACAACTCTCGAAAAAAAAAACTGTTAATTCGTGTAATTATGCCCTTTTTAAAAGTTATTCGCGTTACTTCATCATAAAGTGTCAAACATCTAATGTTTATCTTTTTAAAGACGTAACAAACTTTTTCAGTGTATTTGAATTATGGAGAAGCTTTCAATGAAAAAGTTTTCCTAACAACAACTTTAGACATATTTTTATAATTCTTACTATTTACAGTAAAAAAACATAATTTTCTTTTTGAATATGATTTTAAACGCTATTTTAAATCAAAATGCTAATAACAAAAATTTTCTGAAATGTAGTAGTTCTCGAGATATTTCGAATTTCGTTTTAAAAACACAATTCTTTTGTTTTCTTACGACCTTTTCAGAAGTTATTAGCATTTCTCCATCAACAATAAAAAGTTTTTCAAAAGGCCCATAACATTTCCTGTAGCTTTCTCTTTGACACCAAGGTGATATTGTAAACCATTTGAAAGCTATACGAAAACAACCAAAATATGATCGAACTATTTAGTTTAACCATAAGACCCTATGGTTGAATAGTATAGTTGAATATCTATCGGATCCTTTGTGGATCCTAATATTGATTTTAGTTGATAGTATAGTTATATTGCAATGTAACATACATATCAGGGGGTAAAATCTACCACCACCCTGTTGCACCATGTTGTCTATAACAAGCTTTTTCCCAAAAGCAATCATGTTAAGAAATTTTTCTTAACATTTGGAGGAAACCTTTATATATCACGAACTGGATACACGCAATGCTTAGCAACCGGCATTTGTGCTCACAGCTCGAAATCTAAGCTCAAGTTTAAAGCCTGTTTCACACGATGCAATTGTTGCGCCAAATTCTTTGTTGCTGGCGAATATTCACTAAGCGCTTTTATTGAGCTGTTCAAACAAAGCAACCTTGCAAACGTCGCGACAAAAGCTTAGCAGAAGTGCAGTGCGGTTTGAAATAAACCTTTTCTTTACTATCGTTTTCGATCCATGCCAAACGAAGCAAGTACATTTTTAATATTGTATTCAAGCACAACGTTGCATACGTTTAACTTTCAACAATCCGGCGCCAATACCCGCACTTTTCCACACGAAGTTCAGGGTTACTTCTAAATCTAAATCATATACTTTTCACTATTCTCGGGAGGAGAATTTTACTGTTACGTTTCCGATTTATTGTATACTGCACTGTTGTGATTACGTTCCAATGAATATGGAATATCGATTGATGGCGCAAGGCTCTTTTTATTGGTAATAAAAACAATGATCGACGAATGGGCACTACGGTGCGGATCAGAAAATCTTGAATGGTGAAATTCAAACATATCTACGCATTTGGTACCTTATCTGTCTTAAGGCGGTTGTCTAATTTTATCAAACTACTTTTTTAAATGATTTCTTTGGTTTTGGTGACAGCCGTTGATTGAAAAAAACAATCAACGGCTGTCACCAAAATTTCTTTAATTGATTCAGCGCTTGTTCGGAATGAGGGTAATTGTGACATATGTAATAGTTTTGGGGGAAAATGGTAATATGCCATTATGGAACCTATGACTCAATTGAGCATTGTACTTTTGAAGGAGTGATAAATGTAATACGAAAACATATTAATCTATGCAGTTACACAGAAAAAAATTAGCCAAAACAGCTGTCTCATGATAAAAATTTATCAAACGAACCCAGTGTGCTTCCTTTGTGAGCAAGTTTTTCCGTTCGGCAAATCCCTACTCCAAGCAACGTCGCCGCCGCCGCCGTTTGTCTCTAAACTAGCAAATGTAATGGCGATTAAATTCTTTATTTTTGTTTTTCGGTACCATTACCCTGACCGAACGCTTCGCGCCACACACCACACACTGTAGAGCTATGCGATTTTCATGACCGCGGCAAATTATTATTATTAACTTGGTGTCGGCCGTCAGGCAACAGAGTATAGAGAATGGAGATACTTACTTCAACAATGAGAAAGAATGGGCAAGAATCGAGCGACGTTTTACGACAAGTGGTCATCAGGTCATCATATAGCTTGTTTCGAATTGGCAGCAGCTGCATGTACACCCGACAGCTGTAGTCGGAGCTGGAGGAATAACTGCGATGTTAGTCATCCGTTGATGTGAGATTTATGGATGAGGGAGAGTGAATAATCGCGTTAAATATGGTGCCAATTGTAGGGTAAATATTTGTGATCGATTGATCCTTTGCTATTCCCCTTGCTAACCAAGCGGGTAGACAGACGTCAACACGTGCATACGTTATAGGTTATTTCTTTGTGCGTTCTATTCCATAATTAAATGTATTTGATGGCGGCAAATATCTTATGAAATTAAATACTGATATGATGTACCTCCTGGACAGCAGCACGCTCACATTTTGTTCTCAGGGACAGAAGGAAGCCACTGTGGCTCCTTTTCGTAACATTATTCTTGAACGAACATTGCAAAAAAATTAGCCTCATAGTTACATACCGTTGTTTGAGGATGGAGAGTGCATTATCCAATAATGAGGTATGATGGAGTAGAGATTAAATTTATATTATGGTTCGGGGATTGTTTTTGTAAATTCAGCGTGCTGTTATTTCTGATTTTTCTAAATATCTCACGAAATACGAAATTCATGTGTATTTTTTTTCACTCCAGATTATTTTAAGCCAGTAAATGCTAGTTGGCAGATGTGATAATACCGACGGTTTGAAGCAAAATATTTTATCGCGTAAGCTGATGCTTATATTTTGATCCAACCAGAGATGCTAAGAAAAATCGTTTACGTCATATTAGCAACGAATCACATATGGGTGTGGCTTGCGCGAAAATTTATATCATCCACATGCTATAAGATACTTTAAACCATCGGATAAGTTTTGGACCAAGATATTTTTTGCTTGTACCGTGCGATGATTTACAGCACGACGGGACCTGATTTTACATCAGGAGCTTTGGAGCTCCCACCAGGTTAGATCGTACTTTGTTATAGAGAATTCGATTAATTTGTTCCGTTTCGTGTCGACAGTAGTCTAATATTTGGAATCCCCAATTTCGTCGCGGAATCAATTTCATCTCTGGCAGTAAAATTCTTTTATGTATATGAACAGCAAACGAGAATCTACAAAATTTGTTTGAATATTATTCATTGCCAAATACTATATTAGAATCCGATCCGATCTGTAAGAAGCACGTAAATAGAATGCCTGAAGTGCATTCCATTTCACTCTGATTGTGTTTCTGACATTACCTACTCATCTTCGAGATAAAAGGAATGGGAGCGAACATTTTTTAGTGTACTTTGCATCGCCAGTGTTGGTAGCTAGTATTTTTTTCTATCCAAGTACATGGCACTTGGCACTGGTCCAGTGAGCAAATCCGTGAAAATGGTACTGCTTTAAGATTTTTTTTTTCAGGTCATAATTTCAAAAAAGAGTTCGAAAGATCACACCTATCTTTTGATTATTCGAAATGGTGAGCTGGAAGTGTTCTTCCCAACGGTCGTACCATTTTTCCATCCTGTATCTTCGTGTACCTTTATCGTGCTTGTCGCTGGAAAGTTTAATATACCGTCTTACCGTGACTTCGTTAGCTAGCGTTTGGATGAGTCTATAGGATATAGCTAACGAAATACTAACGGAATGGTCTTGACTAAAATGGTGAAATTAGCTGAAACCCAATCAATATGGGTATTTTCGGAATGGTCTTGACTAGTAGGTTTATTATCATTTTAAAGTTCAGGATGGCGACTTCCCGTTTAGCGAAATTCGCTATAATCCAATCAATATGGGTATTTTCGGAATGGTCTTGACTAGTGGTTGCCAGAAATTGATTTTTGACGCTATTTTAAAATCCAAGATGCCGACTTCCGGTTTAGTGAAATTCGCTATAACCCAATCATTATGGGTATTTTCGGAATGGTCTTGACGTGTAGATGTCAGAAATTGATTTTTGACGCCATTTGGCGTCAAACATAAATTTCTGGCACCTACTCGTCAAGACCTTTCCGACAATACCCAAATTGCATAGATATATCAATATTGATTGGGTTGTAGCGAATTTCGCCAAACCGGAAGTCGACATCTTGGATTTTGAAATGGCGTCAAAACTCAATTTCTGGCATCTACTAGTCAAGACCATTCCGAAAATACCCATATTATTGAGGTGCGGGCCATAACGAGTCAGACATAACATACCCGTCCCTTCCATCTCTCTGAAATTTTTTTTAACTCTTTTGCATTCAGAAGGATTTAGAATATATTTTGCAAAAACCGTGTTAATCGCGAAATCCGCGCAAAAAGAGCTGCCGAAATTCTTCTAAGTTCTTTGCATTTAAAATGACTTATAATTTTTTTTTTTTCAGGAAAAACTCTAAGTCTTTTGCATTCAAAAGGACGCGATAATTGCGAAATCCGCACAAAAAAAACTTCCAAAAATATTCTAAGCCTTTACGCGAATTTTCGAACTAAAGCGGTTTTTTTACGCGGATTTTCCAATTAACGCGGTTTTTTTCACGCGGATTTTTTTAACGCGGTACGTATTCCCCGCGTAAAAAAACCTGGGTGTATATCGAAAGCGACGCAGAAAACCAAAAGTTCTCTGCCTATTTCGGGCATGGCACCAATAAAACAATAATTTGGTTAATTTTAGAGGTGATGGACGAATCGTTTTTTGGGGACTTTGTAAAATCAGTTGATGTTAGGTATTTGAAAGCGACGGACGGATGTTTGCTCCGAGACCTACACAGAAAAAAATATTGGTAAAAGTAAGGGTGTTCCGCTCTTAGCAAAAAACAACCAACGCCAACTATTAGGTTGAAGGTAAAACTTTTAAATTAATCAAGAAAAATAATCAAAGTAAAAGTTTTCCTTTTAAGCAAATGAAGAATAGTACTTAAAACAAAAGTTTTATTTTTAAACTAAGAGTATGCGTTGGTTGTTTTTTGCTAGGAGTGAAAAACTCTTATTTTTACCAACATTTTTTTTCTGTGTGTACGGGCAGATTGGTTTACTGAGCAGACGATTTACTAGCGAGGCCACGCATCCTCTATAATACAACAATCCGAAGAATTTACTTAAATATTTGTTCCTTCATTATTTGTTATGCTTATGGTTGAAAAATTTCGAAAAACCCGTTTTCAAAAAAGAATAACTTCAAAATCTTGACCTGTATGTTCGTGAAATCAGTTGACGTTAAGTGTTTGAAGGCGACGGAGGGGGACAAATATACACTCAAGTTTTTTTTGCGCGGTATTTTTTTACGCGGATTTTGAAATTTATGCGATTTTCATTTACGCGCATTTTGAAATTTACGCGGTTTTCATTTACGCGGATTTTGAAATTTACGCGGTTTTCATTTTCGCGGATTTTGAAATTTACGCGGTTTTCATTTACGTGGCATGTATCCCCCGCGTAAAAAAAACCTGTGTGTATATTGGGGAGACTATATCAAGACCTGTATAGGAGCTCTGACCTGGTTGGTGGATTGTTCATTACGGATTTGAATTACTAGTTTATGTGCCGTCGTGTCTCATTCTTTCCCCTTATATACATTACGGCATGCAAAATTTTTTTTTTTTGAATTTTCAAAGGCCCCCCTCCTATATTGTGACAAATGTCAAAGTAAGCTCAGATGCCAAATTTCACATCATTTGGACAATTCTAGACCCCCGCCCACATCGCTTGAAATTTTTTGAAATTGGTAGCATGGGAAAATATGGAGGAAAAATACATTAAATGCTATAACTTTTGAAGTAGCAATCAGAAAATTACAATTTATACCTCTTTTGAAAGGAAATAATCTTAGTATTTGAATGAAGATATCTTCGTTTCTAGCAAAATACGGGAAAGTGGGGTACTGGGTCATTTTGGCCCCAGAATCCCATATTTTTAATGGTTTTTCTGCTCCGTGACGCAAATCATACATATTTTGTAGTTTTTCTAATGTGAAAAAATCTCAGAAATCAAACGGAACCCTTTTGAAGTCCGAATACGAGAAGTTGGGGTTAAATGGCTTTTTGTCATTCATATTAAATTTTATCATTTTCTCATACATATATCTCTATTATTCTTCGATCAATTTTCATGAAATGTAACTTGTTGAACGTGTAAAATTCTGAGGAATAAAACAAAAATAAAAACGTTTGAATTAAAATTCAGAAACATCAAACTTTTGGATATTTACTCTACAAATCTCATTTTTTTCATTATTTGTCCTAATACCTCAACTTCCCCTATTTTTCCAGGAATGAATGTTTTCTCATGTGATCTCTAAGCATATTTTACACTAAAAGTAGTAAATCAAATAAGAATTTTGTTGTTAAATGGAGTTAATATGTGCGATTTTATGATAAAAATGTGAAATCGACACTATATGTCAGATAATTTGATGTTCCTGAATTTTACCGCTAACAAATTTATTTTTGTTATAATCCTAAGGATTTTCTACGTTCAACAAGGTAAAATTTATGAAAATTGAGTGTAGAATAATAGAGATATATGCACGAGAAAATGATGAAGTTTAATATGAATGACAAAATGCCATTTAACCCCAACTTCTCGTATTTGGACAAAGGTCAGAAAGGCTCCGATCGATTTTTGAGATTTTTTTCACATTAGAAAAACTACAAAATATGTATGATTTGCATCACGGAGCAGAAAAATCATTAAAAATATGGGATTTTGGGGCCAAAATGACCCGGTACCCCACTTTTCCGTATTTTCTTAGAAACAAAAATATCTCCATTCAAATACTAAGATTATTATCTTTCAAAAAAGGTATAAATTGTAATTTTCTGATTGCTACTTCAAAAGTTACAGCATTTAATGTATTTTTCCTCCATATTTCCCCATACTACCATTTTCAAAAAATTACAAGCGAAGTGGGCGGGGGTCTAAAATTGTCCAAATGGTGTGAAATTTGGCATCTGAGCTTACTTTGATATTTTTTCACAATATGAGAGGGGGGGCCTTTGAGAATTCAAAGCAAACATTTTTTTGCAATGCCCTAATATACATCCTGTAGATTTTCGGTGCGCGGCGCTTTCCAGACTCATGTATAAATAAACTCTCTTGAAAAGGCCCAGCTGACGGTAAAATGGATGTCGAACCAGATTCGTCATCAAAGACTTAGAATTCCCCTTTAAAATCGAATATATTAAACTCGGTCGAAGCACGTCTGATCTTCTTTAGGATCAAAGATAACCCGCTAAACATATTAAAGAAGTATTCAGCCGTGACAGATATCTCGAAAGTTCTCCCAGATAAACATACCCGCTCACATAGTCGAGATCGACGGTGTGGTCACCGAGTCATGTTTGCCATGCGTGAATCTATTGGAACACGGGGTTGACTGTTTCAAAAATACCTTGCTCAATTGCACGAAGATTTTAAATGGCAATCGCACTGCATGGGAAAAACTTGTGTGTCTCTTTTTTGACAAGAGAGATTTGTATTTAGTTACGTCTTTTACTTCAAGGAGAAACCAAACGCCTGGAACTATGCAAACATATTTCTAGTAACTAAAGAAAAAAAATTAGTGAACCCAATTTGTTTATGAGTCACCATTTCCTTACATAGACTTCGTCTCATCAGGAACCGACACTAGATTAGCGCCGGCATGACGCTAAATCCCTAATACTAAAACACATTTCGTGTTTCAATCGAACGACTGGTCAAACGTGATGTCCCGTCCGAGCAAAAATTTTCGCCCTCTGGAGAAATTTGGGTGTTTACCCAATTTTTCTCCTTAGGATGAAATATAGCATAGTAGAATTTAATGTTTCGTATTCAACTCGTCAGTAACCGACACCAACTTGCGGGCCAGTTAGACGATAAAGCCAAAATAAGTTTGAATTTGGTCGGTCGAATTTCTATGTTAGCTTTCCTCATGCACAAATTGGGCCCAAATTTTCCTCAATTCGGCAGTAAAAAATATTATATGTAGTTTGAATGACTTATAATCTGCATTTTTTTGTTATGCCAAAGCTGTACCACATAAACCTTCTTTCGGCTTCCTGGTTTACCGGCCTCTCCGTAAGTGGCGAAATAAAAAAAAACTGGGTTGTAGGCTGAAAATCAACAAAAAATTGTGATATATCGTTATTGCGCAAAATAAAAATCCGTTAATAAACATTAGAGCACAAATCTCCAAACATTTTGACTTTTGACACTTTCATCAAGCATGCCATCAACTACAACCGGAAATATTTTGTCCAGCAAGCGAGGTAACGCAATTCTTGAATGTACGCTTGTTTGGGTGTGTTAGGAATGCATTCCACATGCCTCCAATCCCATCGTTTATCACGATTGGCCAGTCTACATTTCACACTCAGACCACATTCATTACATACAGGTAAGCAAAGTACAACTCGGAAGTTGCCGACGAATCACAACTTTGGTGATCGTGCTTACGGGTAATGGAGATTCGTGGTTTCATTGCTTTCACATTTATTTTTATTTCATCTATTGATGGTTTTTTTTTTGGTAACTTCGTGAATGGCGTATGTAATATCCTAGACAGAATCAATCAATTTCTAAATCTACAAAATAGTAAACAAGAAGCCGTGTGGTATCCGGCGGACTGAATTTTTTCATACATGTTCAGTTAAGAATTGACCCACTGGGTTCCTGCGCGCGTTCCCGTGTCGTAAGAGGCGACTAAGAAAGTGAAAATGAAGAAGTAAATAGCTCCTTTCCCGATGACTGAATGGAATGATGTTAATCGAAAGCGGAGAGTACCAAAATGCCTGAAGCGTTCAAATTAATTCTTAACGAATGCTCAGTTTTGAGCCACCAAACCCACATTCAGTGGTTCGTGATTTATATAATCATAAACCTCGGCTGGGATTGAATCCAGATCCACTCAGGATTAATGCCAAAAATACTAAAAACCGCATTCAGCGATGTACGAGGATAGAAGCCGTTAGACTCGGGAAAAAAGCTGATGTTTCACAGCAATCTGTGAGAAGTACACCAAGTGAACAGTAACATTCTAACGGAACAGAGTGCTGTTAAATTTAGACAATCTTTTATGATAGCCACTTTGACACTGCTAACCGCATTCTGAAGTCGTAAAAAAGGTGGTTTCGAAAAAGCAACAAATTTTTCATTCCTTCGTATCACTTAAATTTAAACTCGCGAAGTCAGGTTAGATTATACAGTTTGTTTAAGGCTGGATCAACAAAGGCAGTCGTCTTTTCTATCGAAATCCTTTTTAATAAATTTATTTTATAGATCAAGAAATTACAGAACATTGCATTGTTCAGGACACCGCCACACATCGCTTGCCAAACCAAGTATTTTTTGAGTTTGCGGTTTATTTCTTGTTATGCAAATTGGTCGACACTCCAAAATCAGTTGAAATCTCGATGACATGTTTTTTGCCGTGTGGTATCTGGCGTGCTGAAATTTCTCTAAGTATTTCAGCAAAGAATTGACCCACTGGGTTTCGATTCCCGTGTCGTAAGAGGCGACTAACAACAGATGTGGCTGTGGTCCACTAGGAGGATGATAACAGCCACCCTAGAGGCGATGTGGCATCCGGCGGGTTAAAGTATCTCAGCCAAAAATTGATCCACTGAGCTCCTGCTACCATGTCGTAAGAGGCTACAGAGAACAGGATTCCTCAAGTGGAGGTGTTTTTCCGTGCACGAGTCGCGTACGGAGTGTCGTCGGTCTTAACCTTGCTGTGTTAAGCGAACCTCTGACACAGAGGGACGTTTGATTGTTCGCAAATCGTGGGATTCAAATGATAGTCATGTGCCTAGTACCCATTTCGGGATTCGCTATAGGCGATTATAAGCCGACGCGTGTTCGGTATCTTCTAGTTACTGTACAATAAATGCAGATGATAATACGTGTAGCGCTGTGAGCAAGTATGGTTAGAGTAGCACAACTTAGTCTATAGCTTTGGTTCAAGAATCGTATTTCCAGTAAGAAATCTTCATCTTCGTAGCTATCAACAAAAATGGCATGACAAATCCACGTAAAATTCCTCTTGCATGGTATACTCGTGAATAGTGCTATTGAGTCAATAATAATACGGCAAATATGCCGAATAGTAGACTGCTTCCTTTTTATGTTATAAGCAGTCATATTTACTGTGACAGCACTAAATTCGCGAGTTGGTAGGTCAGATAAAAGAAGGCGTCAATAGTATTGACGCCTTCTTATATCTGACCTACCAACTCGCGAGTTTGGTGCTGTCACAGTAAATATGACTGCTTATAGCATAAAAAGGAAGCAGTCTACTATTCGGCATATTTGCCGTATTATGAATCATCACCCTTCTGATGATTTCAAAAGGGTTGTATTCTACTGTTGCAGAAATTGTATTCCACTCATAATTGGCAGCGATGCAAATGGCCACAACATACTTTGGGCAGTTCAGATATCAATTTGAGAGGTACCGAATTGATGGAATACTTGAGTAGCACAAATCTGCATATATTTAATGTACGAAGTTGCCCAACATTTGCACGATCTGGCAGAGAAGAGGTGTTAGATGTAACTCTCTGATCTGAAGGTATTACGCTTGAGTTGGTAAACTGGCTCGTACTGAATTTGCTCGAACCGTCGTTATCTGATCATAAGTACATTATATTTGATTTGATTTGAACGTCTAGATGTAGCACCCTCTTGCAGTTCTATTGTGTAATAATTCAATTTTGTCTAAGTGAATTGAAGAGTGGTTGATCAAACCGTTGATGCGTACAGGTCATTATTTTTTCGGATTTTCGGTGAATCTAAAATTGAGTTCACTTTTCACAACGCTCCTTCTAATCCCCTAAAAATTGGGAAATTTTTTGAAAAAATCACATAAAAAGATCAACTTCAGAGGTGCTCTCTCGACCTCTACTTCGGCTCATTATATACAGTCTTCGAGTTTCAATACTTATCGAGTGCAAGCAAGGTTGGAGAAAGGTCACTTTTCGAATGCGCTGATCTGTTAAAAGATCTTCACGGGCGTCTCTTTTCAATCCCTCTTAACTCTCATCCCCAACTTCAGTGGATTTGGCTTAAAGTATGGTACTGTTTAGTTCTCTCCGGACACCGAACAAAGCTGTACCATGCTGAAACGGAAATTGGAAGAGATAAGTAGAAGGGCAGGGGACTTCCGTTTTATCGTCGAACCATGTAGCCTTCACCAGAATAAGGTAGTCCTTTATATTTCGTGGAATCCGAAGGAATATTGAATTTGAGTCAATCGCTACTGACTACGCCGCTACACATCGCTTGCCAAACGAAGAATGTTTTTTTTTCGAGATTTCGGCCTATTTGTTGTTTTGCACACGACACTCCAAAATCAGCTCGATCACATGCGTTCGATATCGATCAGCTTTGTGGTTACCTCAGGCAAGTTGATCAAATATTGGTAAACACTCTTTGGGGTCAAGGCATGCTTTTAAAATTTTTGGGTCCCTAAAATAAATCTTGTAACATTCTGTAGGATCTCAATGATTCAAAATGTTTACGCACAACAACGTCTGTCAGAGCTTGTTTGATTCGCGGTGTAGTGAATTTAGCAGTCACCGAAACTAAACTCCGTGGGTTTATTAGCCGCAGTAATGTATGTACACGCAACCTATCAAATGTAAGGGATCAAACTGTTCAGTATAAAGCGTTCTGTGATTCGACTCTTTATAACGCCTGGTGTGGTATTGTAGAAGCTGTTAGAAACATTCTATGAAACTCAGGCACCTTTCCACTATGTAAATAATAATATGCACCTAAGCTTCGAATTTAAAATAGGCCAGGTACGTTCTTTTCCAATAGTCAGAATGCCTCAAGAAATTCGAAAGATTATTGGTTCATTGCCGGAAAGCTTTAATGAATTTCAGTGACAGTTTTCTAGCTGCCAGGAACAATGATTCGACAACCCAGAAGCGTTCAGAAAATCACGAAAATCTCAAAAGCAACTTTACAGAATATCCGACACCCAGCAGTTTCAGTTGTCTGTAGAAAGCTGTTACAAAAATTAGGCACATTCTACGAATGTTTTGTAATCGGAAATATTCTCCGAATACGACGACAAATGCACTACGACCTTGAAGGTTATCTTAAGAAATTCGGGAGAATTTTGAACATCTTATGGAAACCAAAGGAACTTCAGCGAATTTCGGAAATGTCATTTGACCGTCGTGGACATTCTGTTAAACTCAGTGTAGTTCTCCAAACTCCCACGAAGTTAAGAAAAGGTTACAAAGTTAGAAACGTCTGCACTCTTTCGGAAAGTTCTCTGGCACTTTAATGATTGGCTGACTTCAGGGCATGTTTTAAGAATTTTGTGAAAATTCGACGATCTTTAAGTCTTACAAGTCTCCTTACAAGATGCTCAGGCAGTTATGGAAACTCAGATGTAGTAATGCAAACTTCAGAGAAGTACTACGAACTTCAGAGATATCTTACGACACCAGAAATTGAGGGAATTCTACTAAATAAAATGTATGCGAAACATAGTGAACATATACCATATTAAGGAAAGCGTTGCAGCTATCCGACAATTTTTTGCAAAATATGTAATAATGTATGTGTATATATTTGCGACGGTTTCTATGATGCAAATATTGTTAAAAAAGCTTCGTTCAGTATGTATTTATGCTTGCTTTGCCAAAGGTTCCGGTTTCATAGAGGTTAAAGTTTAATCCAGACCCAAAACACTTCCCTCGGTGCGACCTAAAACTCTGGAATGCATGATCGATCAAAAAACACGTTGACTTAGCCGGTCCAGTGCCACATTGCCAACGTTGAAAATGCAGCCAAATATGTGAAATGTATCAATAGGTGAAAAACAATCCACAAAACATTTTAATTCAAAAATAGGATATCGACCTATCGTCTACGCACCCATCTGCTGTTTATCTACTTGACAATTAGTGAGTTTCCTATTATTTGGTACGACACATTTATACTTAAATTTTGCTTTGTGCGGTGGTTGGTTGGATGATGATAGGGGTGTAGTAGGGTATTTAATATAGCAGTTGCTGGTTTATGTCAAATGCGCAAAAAATTTGCGTTGCTATCGTATTATACACTTCGAAACTTAATACAAGAGGGTTGAAATTATGTTTAACTAAATAGTCTAAAACTAATTTTTATAGCGGGAGTTGTTACCGGTCAACGTCTCACGCTACTTTTCTGATGAGAGTCGTCTATATTCAAATGTTATTAATGTAAACTATAACAAATGAAGATGATACTGTACCTTGACGTGGCCTGGGAGCTGATGAATCGGTAAGTTTCAACCCTATGGCTAGACGGTAGCAGAATCAAATTTGCATACACGCGTCATACAAAAACCCACGCGATCGAACACGTTAACATACAAACGCTCGAGTCCTTTGCGATGATATACAAAGACGAACAAACAATCACGATCATCCTCGCACAACTACACCCAAGATTTCACAAACATAAAAAAAACTCCCCGATGACTTAGTTAACGCCACTACACCTATAATCTGATCAACGCAGTCTCAAGCGCGAACAAATATACGCTCATTCCCATACGATCGTAAAGTCGCTACACTCGTACACCTGAACCTACACTAAGTATCACAACCAGAATCAAGACCCGCAGCAACTAGCCTCAAGCAGTATTTTAGGGGGTATGGCATTTCCCGTCACGTCTGTAATTGTAGTGAGTGATTCTAACAGGGAGCCCTTCCGAGAACCCATCGCTATTAGGACAACTATAAAAATTGCAATATAAACATAGATAAACACAACTGTGTCCTGTAAAGCTATTTCGTAGCGCAACATCTCCCATTCAATAACCCGTAAACCCATTGCTTTTCCTTTTTCCATACTCTGCTCCAAATCAGTATCAGTAAATGAAAACTGACAGTAATATTTTGATTGGAAGAGCTAGCAGTTGTTAAGAGCTGAAATATTAGACGATTTAAACTACTTTTTTGTTACATATTAGAGGAGGAGTGGCTAACAATATTCGTGATAATGGGATGGGAGTAAGCCAAATTTAGACAATTTTTGCGCTACGTAGTTTCTGAATGATCCAAGCCGTGTGGTGTCCGGCGGGCTGAAATCCTTTTGCACTATTTCAGCCAAGAATAGAACCTCTGGGAAGCTGTTCCCATGTCGTAAGAGGCGACTAACAACATGCTAGGAGTTCCTAGATCAATGTATTGCTCCGTACCGAAGACTTAACCTGGACGCACCTTAAGGTTTTGCATCATAGCCTTTATCCATTCGGTATTTAGTGAATCATTGACATATAGTCACCTTTTCTGATTCGCTATTCCCGATTGTGTACCAACGTTTTAGGTTTTTTCTGGCGGTTGTATAATAGCCGTAAAGGATGA